>NC_056733.1:376492092-376542092 GCF_019279795.1 Protopterus annectens
TTGAGGTTTTCCAAGATATATTGGTTAGTTTTGAACAAAACATTTCAAAATTAGTTATAACAGCATGCATAGGTGTCGCAATTAACCCAACACAACATATTTGAAACAGTTGCATAGCAAACAGAACACATGCATAAATGGAAAAACAGTAAGCATTGTAACAGCATGCACATTACATTGATGGCAACAGCCTACCAACAATGGTAAATGAACAAGGTATGTTAATATGCAACCAATTAAATATATGAACAATAGTAGAACAGAAGTTACAGCATAAGGTTTTGAGAAAAACATACCTGTAGTATATGAATAACGATTAGTAATGCAGATGAAGGGTGGGGGAGAGAAAAAAGTCCATTAAAAACTGTATAGGCTTCTATTTTTCACAACAGTACTGCTCAATACTCTACAGGTCTACTCTCACTTTACATCTACCTATGGTCCATAGCTTCTGTAGCACATCCATACCTCTTAAACTGTCAACTTGTAATGGAATGGGGCAGACTGTGACAACTATGGCTACATTACTAGAGGGGGCTTGTACATGTCAGGGTTACATATCTGACAAAGAAGGGGTACCCTGCACTGATGTTGTGCGAGTCTGCTACAGGCATAATTCACCTGGATTCCTATCTGTGTCCAAGGTTATTGGCAGCAGTGATCACTAGCCATGACAGCGTGACACTTGAGAGACATGTATTGGGAAGAGTGCATGGTGTATATACCAATCCTGCTGTCATTTGCAAGTATGGGGTTGGACAGTGGGACAGTTGTACACGTATTAGTATACCCTTCATACAGCTACTACAAACATTTCTTTACCTGTAAGACCTGTGGAGAAAATACCTGTTACCACAATATGACTGTTTCTACAAATATTCAAGATTTCTTGAGTGTATATATGCACACATCTCAGTACTACTCCCTGGATTCAAACCATGTGTGGGTGTGCTAAAATGAACAACAAGACTATTTCTCATCACACTGAGCTACTGGGGAAGTGCTGTCTCTTGGTTGACTGATTTATGACTAATACTCTGTGGGTTAGACAGTCTCACCTTGTAATCCTGAGATTCATGCATGACAGATAGTTTACTGTGTATTAATCCTTTGAAATAATACAATCTAGAAAGCAAAGGTTAACACAGGGTAATGCTGAGGGTGCACGCTATAAAACATTAGACATTACTATTCAGGATTCAGACCTTATTGCATAACATATTTCATATTGCATTTATATATTGTTTTACAGCTCCATAATCTACTGTTTGCATAATAGCTGGTTATCAGAACAGCCTCAGTTAATTCATGCCATCAAAGCCATATTTGCTGTAAAGAACCAGTACACATTCTATTTCTGCAACAACATACCAGAGTAAACACAACATTTTGTGCTATAAGTCTTTATTTTAGTAATATGGCACAGTGCTTTACTACTGCAAATCCTATAGATCAGTATTATTCTGGCAAACTTTATTCAGTGGACACATAACACACTGTACCTACTGGCAGTTAGCAATATACTCCTTCTTATTTATTGCACTATATACTGCAATAAAGATCTGTACTCACTAGTCTGCCAGCACAGCCTTGACAGTCTGTCAGCATGGGGCTCCACATTACTAGCCCTCTCCACTGCAGCTATAGGGGGAAAAACAAACATTATCCATACCTGTGTATCACATAACTCAGCCTAGAATTTGGTACAGCTATGGACTGGATACGTATAAACTACTGGAGCATTCTGTGTCTGAACATTTTGGATCCACTGGGCCAAGAGCGCCCCTTTCCTATGCTTTAGGTCAATATAATGATGTCGTACCTGCTCACCAGTTTGGAGGATTCCGGTAGCACTGGTGAGATCACGTGCCAGATGGTCCCATGCCTCCACATTGTACTGTGAGCTTTGGTACTGCCCCTGCAGCAGTCTGTCTTCATGCTGTTTAAGGAGGAGTCCAGCCATGACCCTGGACTCCAGATTGCCCCAGCGCTGTACCCAAAAGCACACTCCCTCACCAATGCCAGACATGGTTCCTGCACAGATAAAACTACAACACGTTTTGGCTGTATTCCCATCTGTGTGGTTTAAATGAGGCCATACTCCCACCTTTTGCTGTCATTGGACCATTTTGAAAATGTTGAGTACAGCCTAGCAGTGTGAAAATCTGCTAAGCTGCATTGAGTAGTGCTTAAAGGGGAAAATGCTGAGCAGTGTGCAAATCCACTTAACTGGACTGGTGGAGCAGAGCTGAGCACTGCTAAACATTGCTCAGTTTTTATTTAAGAGAAAGTATAGAATTGTAAATTAATTAATCATTAATGACATATTATTCATTGTATATAATTTACTTTACATGACATTTCCCCTGTGCGATTTTATTACATTACCTTGGGGTGTGACTATACTGTATGGGACACTTGTGTATACATGGATGATATCACATGTTATATGCACTGACACTTCCCAAGCCTTTACGTGTTGGAGGGAAGCCTTCTAGCTTATCAGTGGGAGTGGTAAGCACTAGGTGGCCTGTCTACCACAAGAGGAGTGGTTCTTGGCCCAGAAATTGTAGTTTATTGACCATTTGGAAAGTTTGTCCATCTCTTTCAACTTTCTGGTTTAAAAGACCACATCTGCGCTTATTTCCCATCTTTCTTTTAACTAGCCTAGTCCAGATACAGAGTTGCTGTATCCAGGACTGTTGGCAAGCTTCTGAACCCTGCAAGCCTGTCTGTGTTGGAGGAAAGCTTTCTAGCTTATCAGTGGGAGTGGTAAGCACTAGGTAGCCTGTCTACCACAAGAGGAGTAGTTCTTGGCCCAGAAATTGGAGTTTATTGACCATTTGGACAGTTTGTCAATCTCTTTCAACTTTCTGGTTTAAAAGACCACATCTGCACTTGTTTCCCATCTTTCCTGTAACTAACCTACTGGGAAGCACTAAAAAGCCTTAAACTGATCCAAGCCTTCTAGCTTAGAAGAGAGACTTTGGAGTGATTAAGTATCAGTTTTCTGTACTTTCTTGCTGTACTTTACTAAATTTTTATAGTACTTTTAATATGTTCACTTAAACTTTTCAACCAATTGTGGAACTTGGTGGATATGTTTAAATTTGGCTAGGTATTATATGCATTGTTAAATGGATTCTCTGATTTGTTTTAGATGAAATGATTTGCACTAAGCACTTTTTTTAAGGGCGGTTCACCTAATGTTATTTTATGGCTGATGATTGGCTTATCAATTAACTAATTAAGTGTTTGTAAAAACTTTTTTCACTATTTATTCTGTTGTAGTTAGAGGTTTCTTTGACTCTGATGAAGCCAATTACTGGTGAAAGCGCTTAGTCGAAGGAACATTTTGTTGTCAATAAAGCTGGTGTGTTCCAGGTCATTGTTGGGATTATTTCTTTATTTTCCAAGTTTTTTGTTCCTGTTGGGAATCTGTTTTTGCTGTACTCTCAAGTCCAGCTGGTGAATCTGTGTACACTGAAGCAATGTTACAACTGCCTCATGTACACAGACAACCCTCTCCTTCTTCCACAAAACACTAACATATGAGAGAGAGATGCAATTATACAGCCAAACTGGAGGTTAAGCTGTCTCCACCCAAGACTGGGACAGACAGTCAAGAGGAGAAGGTTAGCACTTGTACCACACCTCCAGCCATACATAGACCTACTAAACCAGCAGTGGCAAAAAATACACATAAATACACAAAATCATACTCGGAGGCTCTAAAGAAAAACCTGCAAAAGCATGAGAGACCTCCAAAGCAGACACCCAGACAACCTGCACTTCCCATTACAAACCAGACAACACATAAAACACAAAATCAGTGTGCCGCACAATCACAGCCCTTAAGGCAAAATAACATACCTACATAGCTTCATGCAGATCAGGTAGATCACACTAGTAATAGGTGACCCTATAGTCAGGCACACTGACGTCCTACTCACTAGGCTGGAGAAGCAGAAGGTTACTGTTAGCTGCCTGTAGGGAGCCAGAATTCACCACATAACACAAGCACTCAGGTCACTCCTGAACAAGTACAGATATGACTCTGTCATTGTTCATGTTGGTGTGAATGACCTGAGATGTACCTCCCTGGACTACATGGAAAGAGACATGGAAGAGCTCTCTGATCATGTAGCCCAGGCTGGTATGACCCTGACCCTGAGTAGTATCCTGCCCTCACCAAGAATGATACCTCAGTATAAAGAAAAAATGATCAATTTCAACAATTGGCTAAGCCTCTGGTGTCAATCAAAGGGGATCCAGTGTCTGTCAGCCTGGGACGACATGCCCGCCAAGCCATGTTGCTTCGCAAGAGATGGCTTGCACCTGTCACCCCTAGGCTTTCGAATACTGCCCAAGGCTCTTGCTGCCCCATAGTGCCTTTTTTAGGCAAGGCTCAAAAGTCAAACCTACCTCCATAAACAACACAATTAACAAAAAACTGAGGGTTATGCTACTCAGCGCCAGGAGTTTAAATCTCAAAATGCATGCGCTCGAAGCACTCCTTAGTATGGAGAACATCGACATCTGTGCAGTAACTGAAACCTAGTTCAAGGCTCCAGAGAGCACCCCAGCACTACTGGGCTACAACTCATACCACATGTTTTGGCCACAGAACACGGACCAAAACACAAAAGGAGGGGGTGTATCCATATTCATCAAGGATACCTACACCTCCAGGTTAATAGGGCAGCATGATACCTCTGAGATCATCCTTGTGCAATTAACATCGGGCAAATCTGCAATGCAAATTTTGGCCTGCTACAGATCACCCTCCATGACCCAGGACCACCACTCCACCTTTCTGGAGACACTGGAAAACATGAAGGTTCTACCAAACACCATGATATTGGGTGATTTCAATCACCCTACCATTAACTGGGAAAAACTACTTGAGTACAAACTCCCAGGCCCAGCGCTTCTTGGAATTCATCAACTCAAATGCCCTGGATCAGCTGGTAAACTCCCCTACCAGAGGTGAAAACATATTGGACCTGGTCATCACAAACATTGGTGACAGGTTTTCCACACCGGAGGTCAACCATCACTGGTTAGATCATACCATAAACTAATCACTCTGGATGTCCATACCCCCTCACCCCTAACTAAGGAAACCACAGCAAAAAAACTTTTCTAAAGCAAACTTCGCCTTTCTTAAGACAGAAGTGTTAAGTTTCACAGCCCCCACACTAAAGGATAACGCTGCCCAAGATGCAGAAACCTTTACAAATGCACTCTATGAGCACCTACAAGAATGCATGGATCATGCCATCCCTAGCAAAACCAAGACTCCTTCCTCTAAGAGAAGGAAACTAGTCTGGTGGACCCCTGCCATAAACAGGCTATACAATAGAAGGAGGAAACTAGTTCAGAAAAAAAGCAAATCTCAAGAAGGAAAGACATCACTGATCACTATCAGTAAGAAACTAAAGTCCCTCATAAAATCATCCAAGGCTAACTTTGAAAGAAAAATAGCCAAGGATTCAAAAGATAACTACAAAGTCTTCTTTAGCTATGTTAAGAATCTAAGTGGCAACTCACAGATATGCACTGAACAAGTGCAAAATAGCACAAAATATACTGAACCTACTGATATTGCCAACATCCTGGCAGATAGATTCAGTGCAAACTTCACCCCCCTCTCACCCCTAAAAGGGCCCACAACAATATCAGAAAAGTGTAGTGTCCCAGAAATCATAGACACACAGTTGAAAATAGCCCATTCAAAAGCCAAAAACACAGCATCAATGGGGCCAGATGGTGTTCCAGGCTGCATCTTTCACGAACTACAGAACGAACTAACCCCCCACCTAAACATACTGTTCAACCTCGGCCTCTCCACAGACTATGTGCACATAGAATGGCACACAGCAATGGCTGTTCCACTCCACAAAGGAGGGGCCACAAGTGACCCTGGTAACTATTGCCCCATAAGCCTGACTAACCTGGTCTGCAAGGCTATGTAGCGCATCATCATGGAACTCATTAACAAAGACATTAGGAACCTACAAACACTTGACCCAACCCAGTTTGGCTTGTTAAGGGCAGATCATGCCTACTAAACCTGGTTGACTTCTTTCAGTCACCAAAGCCATAGACGAGGGAAAGGTTGTTCACACAGCCTACCTTGACCTTGCCAAGGCTTTCAACACCATTTCCCACTCAAGTTTTACAGAAAAACTCACCAGCCTGAACATAAACCCCTATGTCATGAGATGGGTTGCCAACTGGCTTACAGACAGAAGTCACAAGGTAAGAATAGCGAGCTCCAGGTCCAACTCTAAACCAGTCACAAGTGCTGTCCTGCAATGCTATGTCCTGGGACCCCAACTGTTTGGCATATACTTCTCAGACATACAGGCAAACACAGGAGGACTATGGCTAACCAAGTTCACCAATGACTGCAAACTGGAGCCATAATTGACTCTCCGGCTGACACGAACATCCTCCAAAATGGCCTTACTGAGATGGACACCCGGTGTCAAAGTCATGGCCTCAAGTTAAATGCCAAAAAATGCATAGTCATCCCGTTTGGGAAAAACAAAAAACCCACAAATTACCACATAGGTTGCCGCCCCCCCTAATGCAGAAGAGGTAATAAGAGATCTAGGGACTAGATAGTAATCTCTCCTTTGACAATCATATTGCCAAAGTAGTTAGGAAATCCTTCTATGTTGCCCATCTAATTACTAAACGGTTTGCATCTAGAAATAAAGAGGCTATAGTGCCCCTCTACTCGTCACTCATCAGACCCATCATAGTGTACAATGCACCATTTGGGATGTACCTCACAAGATACTTCCAACAGCTGGAGAGACCACAAAAGTACTTCACCAATTACTTGCCTCAAACATGTCTGTTAGAAAAATCTATACATGCTGCTTAGAAAATATATTTACATACATGCTGCCTAGAAAAATATATTTACAATGTGTGCTGCTTAGGAAGATGTGTATTTAAAACATCCAAACATATATAAGTTGTGTGATCAAATATATAGAGAAATGTGTGCTTTAGTTAGGAATAAATGTACTTAAATCCATAATAGAGAACAAAGTTTATGTAATGCATTTAATTCTGTCTTACTAGAATAATAGTAGAAATAAACCTGCATATTATTGCTTGAAGCACAAGCTGCAGTGTAATCAGAAATTTGACCTTGGCAGCTTGCAAACACAGCCTGGCTCATGTCTTTCAAGTAAAGATTATTTTGCAAAGTTAGAAAATAATAAATCTGTTCGCATGTGTGTCCTCTTTCCTGCCTCCACCAGGAGAGTAGCCTTGTGTGCACTATCTCTGATAGTGCGCAGCTGGGTACGAGGAAGACAAAGAAAGGCATTAAGAAGACATACATCTATTGTATTTGAACTAATCAGAGAACCTTGAATTGGCTACATCCTCAGGAGGTCATCGTGACTGACCAGCTGTTTGCAAGGCTGTAACATTCTCATGGGAAAAAGACTTTTTGAAAAACACAAACTCAGCACTTTTTATGAATTACTGTGATGTAAAGACCCTGTCACTGACCACACCAGTGAGGTGGGCAAAACTGATAATGACCTGTATAAAACAGGTGTACTCTGTGAATAAAGTTAGTCAAAATTCTATACAACTTTGTGTATGGTTTTTTGCCTCCTAATGTACATTAGAGCTTTAAGATACTCAAGTTCTCCTGCATTATTGTTTGTTATTGATTGACATTGTGTTTGAATAACTCAATGATTTTTACAGTCTGACTCTAACGAATTTATTTAACATCTTGGTCCTAATCGTGCCGGAATTCCCTTGGTAAGCTACAGGTCAGAATATATAGGTGGTACTGAAGTCTGCGCAGAAGGAAAGACCTCCGACTGAATTGTCGTGCCCAAAGAGGCTGTCCACTTGTCTGATCTGTGGCGGCGGAAAACTGGGTCCTAAAAGCCTATCAAACATAAGCAGGAGGCTCGGAAGCAGAATTCCTCTCTTTGTTTTGTTTTAGATCGGGGACCAGGTTACACTGTGCTATTGCTAAGGTTTGTGATAGCAGGGAGAGAGGTAGTCAGTATTGTATCTTGAGTCATAGATCAGGAAATAAAACAAAGCAAAGTAAACAGTCATTCTAGACACTACTGTGAATACGGGGAATAAGATACCACGTGGTACAAGAGAAAGGGTTACGTAACAGTTCTGTTGTTTTTTTCTCTCTCTCTCTCTCTCTCTCTTCTTTTTTTCTCTTTCAGAGACATGGGAAATGAGTGCACTAAAGGGTCACGTGACCCCCTAACAGAAGATGCAAAATATATGCAATCACAGAGAGCAGATAATGTGAGATATTTTGCAAAATGGGTTAACAAGTATGACTTTGATGGTAAATTGGATAAAATGTCATTAATAAAACTTTTGAGACAGTTAAAATCTGACGCAGAAGGTCAGGCAAAAAGAACGACAGTTGGGTGTTCCTCAAGCACATAGGTGGATTGAGGAAGCGAATCAAGGGAACAGAAAAATAAAAATGCAAAGGCATTATTTTTAGACAAAGAGGATAATAACATAATAGTAGCATCGGTCCTCCCCTACCACGTCCACGATGCCTTACTCAGAATATGAAGCGGGAGGCGGGCTGAACCCCCACGTTACCCAGAGACAACAGGGATATTAAGACAACCATTTGTAAGAGAACCTATCGGGACTAGATCCCGAACACGTCAAACGCTTGTGGATATACAACCAAGCGGAAGTTTATTAGATGAGAGTGAGGAAATCTGTCCATTAATAGAAGTACCAAACCCACAGGCAGGACAGGAGGGCCAGGCCTCAACTCTCTTAGTATATAGACCGTGGACACGGAAGACATCCGAAAGCTACAGAAGGAATTCCCATCCAAAAATTAACTTTGAGAAATTTCTACAGGATTTACAGGGTATGAGATTGAGTTACCACTTAAATGGGGAAGAGGTAGAAAGAGTAGTTAGACAAATTTTAGGTCCAGACTGGCACATGATTTGTGGCGCCTGGAATGCCCGTGACGCCAACACAGGCCACTCCCACATAGTGACGCAGAACTAGATGCTAGATTGAAGGGTCTTACAGACCGCATTACTGAAAAATGGAAACCTAGGGCAGACTGGACTTGCATTAACCAGTGTGTACAACAAGATAATGAAACTGTGGATGCATACTATGGTAGATTATTAGAATGTTTTAATAACCATAGTGGCATGCCTGTTCCTGAAAATCAAAAGAATGATAGTTCATATGAACAACCACTGAAGGATGCCATTTTGAAAGGTTGTATTGCCCCTATCAATAGCTTCATCACGAAGCACATGATAGACCACCGAACAAGTAGGCTTCAAGCCTTGTTAGAGTATGCTAGACATGCGAAAAACATTTTAACAGTAAAAGAAAAGAAAACGCAGGTCTTCACAGCTGAAGACGGTGCGGAAGTTTTTGTACAAGCAGCCAAAAAGGGTAAGCAAAATACTCAGGGTAATAAACGCTCTGACAGAAACTCAGAAATTTATGAGAGCAGAAAGAAAAAAGGTGAGTGCTTCAATTGCGTAAGAAGGGACATTTGGCAAGGGATTGCAGGAGCAGGGCACCTGTGGAAAAAAAGGATAAGGAAGATGAGGATTGACTATATGACAGTTATGCTGCTCAGCAGTCACCAGGAGAGACTAATGAGCAGGGGGATGATGTAAATACCTTAGAAGAAACAGATGACATGCAACCGGATGTAGAAGTTGGGGAAAGTGAAGTTTTAGATCTGGCATTACTGAGCTTAGAGCTCTATTTAGCAGACACGAAACCGGAAGTTACACTTCTGGTGGAAGGGAGAGAAGTGAAATTTTTGTGTGATTCAGGAGCATCGCGAACTTTGATACATCCTTCAAAGTTACCGGAACATTCTGAGTCACCTGATTACATATTAGTGAAAGCAGCAAACGGACAGCTGTACAGGGAACCACTTTCCCATGATATAGCAATAACTGACCCCATCTCGGGCATGACCCAAAGGAGTAAAATAGTACTTTCTGCCAAATGCCCCATGAACTTATTAGGTAGAGATCTTATGCAACTTCTTGGTATAGCACTAGTCCGTACCATGACCGGTATGCAGGCACAGAGACAAACTGATACTTTTGTACGGTCGGAGGGTGAAGCTTATTATTGGTACAGCCAGGATCTGGTTACAACCGGTCCAGGGGCAGTGACCAAGGAACTGATGAATGTAGCCACCAGCAAGGTGCCTCCCCTCGATGTTGACCAGCAACATTTATTACATTGCACCCTATATTATTGTAGCACATCAGGACCTGATAAAGAATACGAACAAAAGTTGTTCAGGAATCCTGCAAATAGACTGATACTACGGACCCTATACTGGGACACTGAGGGCAACAGTGTAGTGAGTTGTTCGTTACCTCAGGAGTTTTGAATTGTACAAATCCAATAAACTACCACACGTTAGCCTAACCAAAAACAAGAATGTTAGGTGGGTAGACTTGGGTGATAAAGTGACAGGATGGGAGAGACTAACTGACTCAGAATTATCGGACTTAGGAGTACAGAAATAGAAACTGAATTGGTTAGCACGCCCAGCTGTACACTTACAACAGAGTGAAGACAGCTGATTGGCGTTCTTGATAGAAGAAGAAGAAAAAGCTTTGAGTGAAATACCAAATGTTCTTTGGTCAACAGGAAAATCAGATGTAGGACTTATTCGAACAGCAGGGCCAGTAGTTATTACACCAAAATCAGCCTTTAGACCAAGAAAAAGACAATATCCTTTGAGCAAGGATGCGGAACAGGGAATCAAACCTATCATAATGGCATTACTTAAGGAAGGGATACTGGTGGAATCTTTAGATTCACCATGTAATACTCCTCTATTTCCTATAAAAAAAGCAAACGGGGAATGGCGGATGGTACAAGATTTACAGGCTGTAAATGATGCGGTAATACCAAGAGCACCTACGGTGCCAGACCCACATACCTTGTTAAATGATTTGAAGCCGCAACAAAAATATTTCACCGTGGTAGATATTAGCAATGCATTTTTCTCAATACCTATCCACCCTGACAGCCAGCATTGGTTTGCATTTACATTTCAGGGCAAAAGGTATACGTGACACCCGACTACCACAGGGATATAGTGAAAGTCCAACAATATTCGCACAAGAGATGGCTAGCAACCTGGCGGGGTTTTCTCCACCAGGGGGCAGCCAAGTACTACTTTATGTAGATGACATCCTGCTTGCAGCCCCTACCCAGCAGCAGTGTAGGGAAGATACAATAGCATTGTTGAAATTCTTAGCTGAGCAGGGGCATAAAGTGAACAAACATAAATTGCAACTTTGGAAAGAACAGGTTAAATACCTGGGATATGTGATATCCAAAGAAGGTAGAACATTAGATGAAGATCGGAAAACAGCTATCTTACAAGCACCTAGACCAACTACCAAAAGGAAATGATGTCCTTCTTGGGAGCGACTAATTTTGTCGAAGTTGGATACCGAATTATGCTTAGAAACGGCTCCATTGGCTGATTTAATATTTAAAACACCAATGGCAGCACAAGAAACACTGCACTGGACTCCAGAAGCAGAAGCAGTTTTGTAGACTAAAACAACTGATAGCTTCATCATTAGTTTTAGGGCTTCCAATTACCATAAGAGATTTTTCCAAACTGTAGATTGTAGGCGGGGATATATGACGTCAGTACTGACGCAACAACATGGCGGCAAGCAACGCCCCATAGCTTACTATTCATCACAGTTAGATCCGTGGCACGATCATTACCACCCTGCGTACAAGCAGTAGTCGCAGCAGCTATGGCAGTGCAAGCTTCAGCCTCAGTGGTGTTGTTTCATCCTCTCACGTTGAGAGTACCTCATGCAGTTGCGATAATTTTACTGCAAGAAAAAATAGCATTTTTATTCCCTAGACATCTTTCTTGCATGACCATACTATTGAGTCAACCCCATATGACAATTGAACGTTGTACAACCTTAAATCCATCGACATTACTTCCAATTCCTGTGGATGGCATACCACACAGCTGCCTACAGGAAATGGAACAAACAACCACACCCAGACAAGATCTTACTGATGTACCTTTAGCTGACGAGAGGTGACATTTTTGTGGATGGGTCCTGTAGACGAGGTCCTACAGGGAAGAACCTAGTGGGCTATGCAGTAGTGACTGATGACGAAATCATAGAAGCACAACCCCTGCAACATAACCTGTCAGCTCAAGCAGCAGAATTGATAGCTTTGACACGTGCTTGCACTCTAGCGAAAGGCAAATGTGCTAACATATATACTGACAGTCAGTATGCCTTCTCTACAGTGCATGTCTTTGCACAACAATGGAAAAACAGGGGAATGATAACATCTACTGGCAAACCGATTAATCATGCACAATTGATTCTGAACCTGTTAGATTCTATTCAGTTACCCACTAGAATAGCTATCTGTAAATGTGCAGCCCATACAAAACAACAAGATAGAATTTTGAAAGGGAATGCTCGGGCTGATGCAGCTGCGAAGCAAGCTGCCTCAGACCAGAAACTGTGCTCTTAAATGAAGAACTACAACCTTCTGAGACTCTAGATTTAGAAATGTTAAAAACAATGCAGACATTAGCTACAAAAGCAGAAAAGCAAAAGTGGATAAAACGAGGAGCAATCCTTGAAGAGGGACTGTACATCTCCAAAGAGAAAAAGCCCATATTGCCATCTAATTTGTTTAGATATGCAGCTTTGTTGAGTCATGGGCAGAGCCATGTCTCAACAGGGGATGGTACAGTTAGTTAACAAAACATTCCAAACATATGGATTCACGAATTATACACAAAAATTTTGTGCAACATGTCATATTTGTAGCAAACATCATGCACAGGAGCATTTAAACCAAAGCGAGGGAGCTTTCCAACACCACCTATCCGTTCCATACTATTTGTATGGATTTCATAGAACTGAATAAATGTGAAGGGAAAAATACTGTTTAGTAATCATAGATATGTTTCAAAATGGGTAGAAGCTTTTCCAACTAGAAATCCGGATGCAGCAACAGTAGCAAAGGCCTAGTGAAAGAAATCATTCCTAGATTTGGCATACCAGAAAGAATTTATAGTGACAATGGGACACATTTCGTAAACCAGACAATACAGCAGCTTGGGAGATTTTTTGGGATTTCTTTGAAAAACCATTGTGCTTATCACCCTCAGTCAGCAGGACTGGTGGAAAGGTACAATGGAATCTTGAAAAACAAGTTGAGAAAATTAATGAGTGAGACTCAAAGACTTGGATTTGCTGTCTGCCTTTAGCACTGCTGAGCATGAGAACTGTTCCAAATGTAAAGGGCTTGACCCCTTTGAGATAGTGTTTGGAAGGGCATATTGTGTGCCACAATGGAAGGCCCTCATGCCTGCAGAGCTGGAGGCGATGGCTCATTAGCTAGTTACATGAAGAAGTTATTAACAAATAAGACTGTTTTGCAGTTGAACTCTTTTCAGATAAACAAGAAGCAAAACCGAGGCCGTGCTGACCCGGGGTCCTGGATTTGGCTGAAAATCATAAAGAGAAAGAACTGGGGGAGTCCAAGGTGGGAAGGTGCGTACCAGGTACTATTGGCAACACCCACTGCACTGAAAATTGCTGAGAGATCATCTTGGGTTCATTTAACCCACTGCAAACCTGTTAAGAAATTTAGTTTGGACATACCACAGGAACAGGATGGCCAGAGGCAGAATGAATAAAATGTGAAACAACCCCAGAGACATTGGTTCACTGGCCTACTGATCATACACTTAATAACTATGTTTGTAGTGACCTTTTGTTGTTATGGTTTTCTTGCATATAACTACAGAAGTGAAATTAATAAAGCGTGATGAAGGACTGGCTATAGACTGGCACCCAAACTTTAACACATACCTGGCTATGAAACGAGTTTATGTAGAGACTATGAGCGTTTCAAATTGCTGGGTTTGTACTGCAATACCACAGCATATGGAGGACTTTTGATGTCTGCTGTCCCCTTGGGAATAAATGAAACTTGGGAAAACCTGTTATTTGACACAGGCACTGTGAGATCACAAGACAAAGTGGCATTATTTTGCCTGTCACTCAGAAAGGAATTGTTTGTTTTGTTAAAATGATACACTCCAGGTTGGTTGGAGTAACTGTAACATAACTGTGTCTTACAAATGTTATATAAAACCTATAGACCAAGGTACTAGTTGTAGCACGAATTATGGTTCATACTTAAGCTTGATGAAAACAACATTGAGAGATGTGCAAAAACTCCTGAAATATATAGACAATTATCTGTTATAGATAAGAAAATGTTTCATTCAGGGTTAACCCGCATCAGTACAAAAGTAGAAAACTGTTATTTTGTTTGTGGGAAAAAAGCCTATAAATGGTTACCTGAGAATTGGTCCGGCAGTTGTTTTTTGGGTTATCTGGTTCCAGCCATAAGACATACTGCAGAATTGCCCTGGGTAAAATACGTAATGTGAGACGTAGCTCAGCAAGCCGAAAATACAGTCAGAAAACCTACTAATCCAGTGGGTAAGATTGAAGCAAGCTGGAAGGATCATTCATCTGTGAAGGACAAAGAAAAATTGACCCATATGGACTTGGTGACAGTGTTATATCCTGGGCTGGGATATTCCCAGCCTACGGAGCAGTCAAATCAATTTGGGAACTGAGGAAATTGTCAAAACTCCTCGAAGTAATGAGCAATGCGACTTTTCCGCTCTTGAACTTGTGACTGATGAAATGAATGCAATGAGAACAGTTGTATTACAGAACCGAATGGCTCTCGACTTCACCCTAGCGCAGAGAGGTGGTACGTCTTGCGCTTATCAAAGAAGAATGCTGTGCGTACATTCCAGACAACCAGCATGAAATTAATGATCACCTGGAGGTAATACAGCAGGTGTCAGCAATGGCAGAACCAGGCCCAAACCCACTGACGAACTTTTTCCAGAATCTGTTTGGGGGGTGGGGGTTGGTCCTTATGAACATTCTGATTGCAATTTGTGTGGTACTGCTCATAATTGGAGCATGTGTCTGCTGCGGATACCCTGTGTGAAAAAATTAGTTAAAGATTTAGTTGATGTATCAGTGACTGAAACCATGTACCAAGATATGGAATTGAATTTGTTGATACCAAGTGAAAGCCTATCTGAAATATAAAACAAATGACTTACTTAGCTGAAAATCCTTGAAAGGAAAAGGCTAAGAAATGAACTAATACTGTTTATGTTTCAAATAAGCATTAAATGCATTAACAGGAGGGAGAATGTTAGAAAAATCTATACATGCTGCTTAGAAAATATATTTACATACATGCTGCCTAGAAAAATATATTTACAATGTGTGCTGCTTAGGAAGATGTGTATTTAAAACATCCAAACATATATAAGTTGTGTGATCAAATATATAGAGAAATGTGTGCTTTAGTTAGGAATAAATGTACTTAAATCCATAATAGAGAACAAAGTTTATGTAATGCATTTAATTCTGTCTTACTAGAATAATAGTAGAAATAAACCTGCATATTATTGCTTGAAGCACAAGCTGCAGTGTAATCAGAAATTTGACCTTGGCAGCTTGCAAACACAGCCTGGCTCATGTCTTTCAAGTAAAGATTATTTTGCAAAGTTAGAAAATAATAAATCTGTTCGCATGTGTGTCCTCTTTCCTGCCTCCACCAGGAGAGTAGCCTTGTGTGCACTATCTCTGATAGTGCGCTGGATCTGAGGAAGACAAAGAAAGGCATTAAGGAAGACATACATCTATTGTATTTGAACTAATCAGAGAACCTTGAATTGGCTACATCCTCAGGAGGTCATCGTGACTGACCAGCTGTTTGCAAGGCTGTAACATTCTCATGGGAAAAAGACTTTTTGAAAAACACAAACTCAGCACTTTTTATGAATTACTGTGATGTAAAGACCCTGTCACTGACCACACCAGTGAGGTGGGCAAAACTGATAATGACCTGTATAAAACAGGTGTACTCTGTGAATAAAGTTAGTCAAAATTCTATACAACTTTGTGTATGGTTTTTTGCCTCCTAATGTACATTAGAGCTTTAAGATACTCAAGTTCTCCTGCATTATTGTTTGTTATTGATTGACATTGTGTTTGAATAACTCAATGATTTTTACAGTCTGACTCTAACGAATTTATTTAACAATGTCCTATGCAGCCCGAATGAAAAAACTCCAGCTGTACTCAGTGGCATACCGCTTACTCAGAGGTGATCTCTGTCTGATTTACAAAGCTATGTCCAACTCAGAATTGATGGACATACTCCACCTAAAGAAATCCAAGTCACTGTGAGCCATGCGCTCTAGTGAGCTAAATCTCGCCACAACAATAAACAGAACATGTTGGAGGGATAGATTCCTGTCACAGAGAGTCCCCATTCTTTGGAACAAAATTCCAAACTAGATTAGGCAGAGCCTCTCACTAACACTCTTCAAGAGAAACCTTGACGAGTGGATAGGTAACAGAAAATACACCCTTTGGGATCACTTCATTGGCTCTGCTAGACAGAGGATCAGTTCATTAATCAATGGGGAGGCGAAAGCTGACACACTCTGGCTATGCTTATAAATGCACTCAGGCAGATAGCCTAGTACCTACCACTGAACCTATAACAGTTTGCCATCTTGCCTACACCCCCCCCCCCCCACAGAACTTTTTTAACAAACAGACCTAATGTTCTCAGTAGCTCTCAACCACTTAGCACAAAAAAATCTGGACAAAGCCAAACATAATCGGGGACAAAGTCTCAAAAATAGGAACAAATTTTAAATATTGCCTAATAAACTTAGAAAGATGTTAAAATAAAAGGTCGTGTTACCATACATTTTCTGAAGGATATGAAGTCTGAAACTCAAATGTCTGTCATTATTTAGTGAGTTCAGGCCTCACTAATAATAGTAATGGTAAAGGTATGGAAGAGAGGTGAAGAAGAGAGTACAGGCAGGATGGGTTGGGTGGAGAAGAGTATCAGGAGTGATTTGTGACAGATGAGTACCAGTAAGAGTGAAAGGGAAGATCTACAAGAGGGTAGTGAGACCAGCTATGTTATATGGGTTGGAGACAGTGGCATTGACAGATAGGCAGGAGTTAGAGCTGGCTGTGGCAGAGTTAAAGATGTTAAGATTTGCACTGGGTGTAACAAGGGTGGACAGGATTAGGAATAAGTATATTAGAGGGTTAGCCCAGGTTGGAAGGTTTGGAGACAAAGCCAGAGAGGCAAAATTACATTGGTTTGGACATGTGCTGAGGAGGGATGCAGAGTATATTGGGAAAAAGATGCTAAGGATGAAGCTACCAGGTTACATGAAAAGAGGAAGGCCTAAGATAAGGTTTATGGATGTGATGAGAGAGGACATGCAAGTGGTTGGTGTGACAGAGCAAGATGCAGAGGACAGGAAATAATGGAAACAGATGATCCGCTGTGGCGACCCCTAATGGGAACAGCCAAAAGAAGTTGATGAGTCCTCACTGATTTGCCACAAAAGTCCATCAAATCACAAATTTGATGAGGTACAGATCAAACATATGAGGAAAAAATCTGGACATTCTGTGAAAATCTGGATGATTGAGAGTGCTGAAGTACTGAAGTTTAAGAAGAGTCAGACTGAACTAAATGACTCAACAATATAAAACATTAACAATGCATGTGTGTAGAGTGTATGTATCTGCTCATGTGCCTGCATGCATGTGTATACAAGTATATGTTAGCATCGGTCACCTAAAAATGACCAATGAAACTACAACTAAAGAACAATGGAAATCTGACAAGCTCTGAGGTCATAGCACCTTAGAAGAGGTTATACATAAACATGGAGTTGATTTAGAGTCTGAAGGATTGAGTGAAGATAATTTCTCCCTTTTTTGAATTGCTAAATCAATGGCTTTGTACTGGTGTTTTCCACAATTCATCTTCACATACACATGTACAGAAAAAGATTGAGACCACAGAGCTTTTGTCACTCCTAACAATATTACAATGATGTATAAATCAAATAGAATTAAATGCCGGAGATGTGATTCTGACATGATAGCTGACTGGATGTATATGGTATATGAATGTGAAGTTACCTCCCCTTTTTGGAAAGAAATTAATAACTTCCTTCAAGCTCTATGGTCAGTTAGATATAGTTTTATTTAAAGCTCCAATTCCTGAGACAATTCCAAAAACCTATGCGTGTCTTCTTTAGTCTATTCTTGCTATAGCCAGAAAAGTAATTACTGAAAATTGGGAAAGTAAAGTTACCCCCTATACTGTTGAATTTATTAGTATGGCAAAAATTGTTTGCAGTAGTGTACTGTATACTATAAAGATGAAAACATTACACATTCATATAAATCTTGGCTTAAACTTAAAGACTTGCTTGAAAAATATTAATTATTGTTGATATGTATAACCTTGATGTATTGATCAGCTGTGGACCTATGTAAATAGTTTTTTGTTTGTTTTGTACATGATTTGTTTATTTGTTGTTTTAAAACCAAATAAAAAAGATTGAGAAAAATCTATAGAAATGTTGCATATTAAATGGGTGAAATATACAGTAGCCCCTCCACATTATGAAATTGCTTTTGATTATTTTATAGTTCATCTTCTTTGTCTCCAGAATACTGTGGCCATTTTAAGAAACATTTAATGCACTGAGTATTGCATACTCTGCTATAAATGTATGTTTGCTTTTCTTGAATACTCTCATAATGTGACCTTATGGCACAATGCCACACAACACACAAAAGTCTGTAAGAGTAAACAGCATGCAACAAAAGCCATACAGGAAATCAGTGATGCAGCATATTAAATGTAAAATGAGACTTTGTTTCTCCTGTCTAAAATATTTTTAATTGTAAACACATTAAAAAATACAAAGTGTGCCAGGAGATGTCTTCAGGGCAGTCTGCATATCCAGACACCTTGTGTACAGTTTTAAGTTTTATTTTTCTTTCTTCGGTTTAGGAATCTAGGCTTTGCTTAACATGGTTTGCAGTTTCTTTTTCCTCCTCTAGCTTAAACCATCTGCTTTAAAAATCATTATCTGCTTTATGATACTGCTATGATGTTTGCCCCTTAAACTTCTGTAAGTACAACTTGACAGAGGAATTGGCATAAGAAAGAAATACATTCTGTCTCCTTTGCAGTAATGTAGAAATACTGAGATAAATAAAGGCAGATATTATCTCTAAAATATATGTGCTTCTTCCAGTCTCTTTCCAAGGAAGTGCAGATGCTGTTCTGGACTGTGCTCTAATTCTGCAAGGATTTTTTTTCATCTGGGCCAGCACATGTAGCAAAGCCAAGGGAAACCAGTCATTGTACTGGTTTGGGATGTACCTCACAAGATACTTCCAACAGCTGGAGAGACCACAAAAGTACCTCACCAATTACTTGCCTCAAACATGTCCTATGCAGCCCGAATGAAAAAACTCCAGCTGTACTCAGTAGCATATCGCTTACTCAGAGGTGATCTCTGTCTGACTTACAAAGCTATGTCCAACTCAGAATTGATGGACATACTCCACCTAAAGAAATCCAAGTCACTGTGAGCCATGCGTTCTAGTGAGCTAAATCTCACCACAACAATAAACAGAACATGCTGGTGGGATAGATTCCTGTCACAGAGAGTCCCCATTCTTTGGAACAAAATTCCAAACTAGATTAGGCAGAGCCTCTCACTAACACTCTTCAAGAGAAACCGTGACGAGTGGATAGATAACAGAAAATACACCCTTTGGGATCACTTCATTGGCTCTGCTTAACAGAGGATCAGTTCATTAATCAATGGGGAGGCGAAAGCTGACACACTCTGGCTATGCTTATAAATGCCCTTGGGCAGATAGCCTAGTACCTACCTATGAACCAATGAACCTATAACAGTTTGCCATCTTGCCCACACCCCCCCCCCCTACAGAACTTTTTTAACAAACAGACCTAATGTTCTCAGTAGCTCTCAACCCCTTAGCACAAAAATATCTGGACAAAGCCAAACATAATCGGGGACAAAGTCTCAAAAATAGGAACAAATTTTAAATATTGCCTAAAAAACTTAGAAAGATGTTAAAATAAAAGGTCGTGTTACCATACATTTTCTGAAGGATATGAAGTCTGAAACTCAAATGTCTGTCAATATTTAATGAGTTCAGGCCTCTCTAATAATAGTAATGGTAATGGTATGGAAGAGAGGTGAAGAAGAGAGTACAGGCAGGATGGATTGGGTGGAGAAGAGTATCAGGAGTGATTTGTGACAGACGAGTACCAGTAAGAGTGAAAGGGAAGATCTACAAGAGGGTAGTGAGTCCAGCTATGTTATATGGGTTGGAGACAGTGGCATTGACAAAAAGGCAGGAGTTAGAGCTGGCTGTGGCAGAGTTAAAGATGTTAAGATTTGCACTGGGTGTGACAAGGGTGGATAGGATTAGGAATAAGTATATTAGAGGGTTAGCCCAGCTTGGAACGTTTGGAGACAAAGCCAGAGAGGCAAAATTACATTGGTTTGGACATGTGCTGAGGAGGGATGCAGAGTATATTGGGAAAAAGATGCTAAGGATGAAGCTACCAGGTTACATGAAAAGAGGAAGGCCTAAGATAAGGTTTATGGATGTGATGAGAGAGGACATGCAGGTGGTTGGTGTGACAGAGCAAGATGCAGAGGACAGGAAATAATGGAAACAGATGATCCGCTGTGGCGACCCCTAATGGGAACAGCCAAAAGAAGTTGATGAGTCCTCACTGATTTGCCACAAAAGTCCATCAAATCACAAATTTGATGAGGTACAGATCAAACATATGAGGAAAAAATCTGGACATTCTGTGAAAATCTGGATGATTGAGAGTGCTGAAGTACTGAAGTTTAAGAAGAGTCAGACTGAACTAAATGACGCAACAATATAAAACATTAACAATGCATGTATGTAGAGTGTATGTATCTGCTCATGTGCCTGCATGCATGTGTATACAAGTATATGTTAGCATCGGTCACCTAAAAATGACCAATGAAACTACAACTAAAGAACAATGGAAATCTGACAAGCTCTGAGGTCATAACACCTTAGAAGAGGTTATACATAAGCATGGAGTTGATTTAGAGTCTGAAGGATTGAGTGAAGATAATTTCTCCCTTTTTTGAATTGCTAAATCAATGGCTTTGTACTGGTGTTTTCCACAATCCATCTTCACATACACATGTACAGAAAAAGATTGAGACCACAGAGCTTTTGTCACTCCTAACAATATTACAATGATGTATAAATCAAATATAATTAAATGCCGGGGATGTGATTCTGACATGATAGCTGACTGGATGTATATGGTATATGAATGTGAAGTTACCTCCCCTTTTTGGAAAGAAATTAATAACTTCCTTCAAGCTCTATGGTCAGTTAGATATAGTTTTATTTAAAGCTCCAATTCCTGAGACAATTCCAAAAACCTATGCGTGTCTTCTTTAGTCTATTCATGCAATAGCCAGAAAAGTAATTACTGAAAATTGGGAAAGTAAAGTTACCCCCTCTACTGCTGAATTTATTAGTATGGCAAAAATTGTTTGCAGTAGTGAACTGTATACTATAAAGATGAAAACATTACACATTCATATAAATCTTGGCTTAAACTTAAAGACTTGCTTGAAAAATATTAATTATTGTTGATATGTATAACCTTGATGTATTGATCAGCTGTGGACCTATGTAAATAGTTTTTTGTTTGTATTGTAAATGATTTGTTTATTTGTTGTTTTAAAACCAAATAAAAAAGATTGAGAAAAATCTATAGAAATGTTGCATATTAAATGGGTGAAATATACAGTAGCCCCCTCCATATTATGAAATTGCTTTTGATTATTTTATAGTTCATCTTCTTTGTCTCCAGAATACTGTGGCCATTTTAAGAAACATTTAATGCACTGAGTATTACATACTCTGCCATAAACGTATGTTTGCTTTTCTTGAATACTCTCATAATGTGACCTTATGGCACAATGCCACACAACACACAAAAGTCTGTAAGAGTAAACAGCATGCAACAAAAGCCATACAGGAAATCCATGATGCAGCATATTAAATGTAAAATGAGACTTTTTTCTCCTGTCTGAAATATTTTTAATTGTAAACACATTAAAAAATACAAAGTGTGCCAGGAGATGTCTTCAGGGCAGTCTGCATATCCAGACACCTTGTGTACAGTTTTAAGTTTTATTTTTCTTTCTTCGGTTTAGGAATCTAGGCTTTGCTTAACATGGTTTGCAGTTTCTTTTCCCTCCCCTAGCTTAAACCATCTGCTTTAAAAATCATTATCTGCTTTATGATACTGCTATGATGTTTGCCCCTTAAACTTCTGTAAGTACAACTTGACAGAGGAATTGGCATAAGAAAGAAAGACATTCTGTCTCCTTTGCAGTAATGTAGAAATACTGAGATAAATAAAGGCAGATATTATCTCTAAAATATATATGCTTCTTCCAGTCTCTTTCCAAGGAAGTGCAGATGCTGTTCTGGACTGTGCTCTAATTCTGCAAGGATTTTTTTTCATCTGGGCCAGCACATGTAGCAAAGCCAAGGGAAACCAGTCATTGTACTGGTTTGTGATTGTATCCTACCATTACATTACAGCTTAGTGTCTCATGGATTCATTCAGTATTTACAGCATCTCCAGACATGAGCCAACGTGATGATTACAGCCTTTCATCTTTTATTACACTCTCACTTGCATTTAAACATCCAGTGCAGTACAACACCCAGTCATGGTTTCCTAGCATGCAAAGTGCACCTTTAGAAAAAAAGTTGCTTCTGACAGTAGTGGCTAGTGGCAGACTTCTCTAATCCCTGTCCCCTGCTGCTCATGTCCCTCCTGTTTAAATTCAATGCCTGTAATCAGAGCCACTTATTGACAGAATGACTGAGACCTATCTATCCTTCACCACTGGGTAATGTCGGGCATAAAGGTTACAAATTACTCCTTCAAATATCTCTGACACTAGAACTCTTTAGTGATTTATCAGACTTCAGAAGAAAAGGCACAGACATTTTTTTAGTTACCTCATTTTATTTTGACATTTAAAGGTGTGAGTAATAAAATTAACTCTATCCATGCTGGATTCCCTTACTGATGGTGTTTTTCAGTTGCTATGCAGTGGTGAAACAAGAAACATCATGCCTGTTTTTTCTTCACCCTTACTTACCAGTCAAGAACACACCTTCTATATGTAAAATGAAAAGCATCAACATGGATATTCTCTGTATTTAAGTTGAGAGGCAGGTATACAACAGTATATAATTATATTGTACTTGTTACTATATAGAAGGCAAAACACTATGTGTGATTACATTGTAATGTTTAAATATCTTGCTGAGTGCTGTTGTGTAGAAATCCATTGAATAATTCTGAGCATCCAGCCAAGATGTACATATCTCAGAGGGGGTCATTTTGTAAGTCCAAGGACTTTAAGTATCATACTTATAACTCTATGAATTTAAATGTAATTAAAGGAAAATATATACTAGGTCAGAACTTGCTGTAATATATGCAGTTCCCTCTTCTACAAGATATATCAGTCTACCAGTTAGTATACATAAGTAGTAGGGGTGTGGGTGATGGAGCTGACTATACTGGGGATGAAACAGTGGGTGTGCCCCTTGCAAAGAAGTGTTTAATGTATAAAAGCATTTTTCATAATTCACTGCTATTTCCAGTGTTTTGCAGTTATTTGTTTTCACATTTTCAGGACTTGCAATGTTAAATTTTGTAGTTCTACTAGGCACCACAGCAGGGTGTAACATTGCGATTTATAATTATATATATGTGCTCATTGTTTTGGTTGAGTAAAGGTGGGTAAAATACAGGTATTTAACAGCAAACACACACACGCACACACACACACACACACACACACACACACACACACACACACACACACGTGTGTGTGTGTGTGTGTGTGTGTGTGTGTGTGTGTGTGTGTGTATTCATAAACTATACATATGCAAAAACTGGGGACGGAAAATAGTAGAATCTCATAGTACTGACAGCCTGAGCAACAAATCTATTCTAAATGTGGAAAAAGACACCTAGACTTCACACACAATGGTAGTCTGTCACCTGTTTCTTAGACATAAAATGGAAAAAAAACTCTGTAGTAAGTTTCAGCATGTATATAACAAAATGAAAAATAAATAAATAAATAAAATAAACAAAGGTAAAATTAAGGAAGTCTAGAAGTAAGAATGTTTACCTCAGAAGCTGTAAACAAGGCAACTCCAGTAGAAATCCAATAAAAAAATAACATTTATTTCAACAATGCCCATATATTTACCAGAGCTGACAACTTTATTTGTACGACTCAGATATAAAATGCAGTTCATAACTGTTAAATGATGTTTACAGTAACAAAGTACAAAGGAAGACAACAGTTTCATAGAAAGGTCCTTAAATGTCAGCCATGAAAATTTCATAACAAAATTACACATAGTTAAAAAAACAAATCCCTATACAACAAATAAATAAACAAGCAAACAATTAATTAAAATGAGGGAAGGAACTATTTTACCTTTAAATGCATAACAAAACATAATTATCATAAGTAATCTATTACATGAAAAATGCACACCCATAAGCTATTAAATGAAAAATACAAACAGAAAAAAATACAGATGTCCATTTAAATGTAATAAGGCAATTGGTATATGCATGATTATATCATACTCATCTTTTGAGCTCTTGCCTCATCATATGCTTATTTGTAATAATATTTGTACCCTATACCCCCATGTCTTAATACAAGTCCAAATGTAGGGTCTCACATATTTTCTTATTTGACAAAGGGATAATTTCATTTATTTTCTATCAGTTTTCAATAGACCGTGATTACTTATTACTTATACAAAAAACAGTGTTTATGTAACATATTATTTGCAAAGAGTTATTTAATTACTGTTCATTTAAAATAAAAAAAAACACAAAAACACTGCAAACTTAAAACAACTAAGAAAGAGACACAGAATGCTACTCTGTGACCTAAAAAGTGAAGTGCTTTCATCCTAAAGACAGAACTTCTTCTGAACTGATTTAAACTCCACAAACTTCATTCTTATATACCTAAACACGTGACCAATTACCTAATTAAGCACTATAAAACCTCTATAAAATGGGAACATGAATTAATAAAATCTAGAGATGAAAAATACACAAAAAATATAAGTATAAAAACCTGACTACAATAAAAATGGCAGTTTAGATGACTTGGCTGTTTTTCTAAATTACCTTCATGGTACCACAATGTTTCTGAAGCTCAGTTATCATGTTTCTGATAAATCTATAGAACGTTTAGATGTGTATATTAAAATTAATGAAGGCAAAAAAGCAATTTATAGAAAACCTTGGAGAAAGAATGCTTTATAACATAAAACCAGTATGCACCCCAGTCATGTGACTAGGAATGTCCTTAAGGGACAGCTTTTAAGGGTCATGCAACTCCACAATGATAATGCGGAGTTGCAAGATACTTTTCTAACATGAAGAAGGTTTTTCTGGAATGGGGGTATACTGTAAGTAAAAGTAATGTCTTTCAGCTTTTCCCATTAGGGGTCGCCACAGTGGAACTCCAGTCTGCTAATGATTGGCAGTAGATTTTTACGGTGCCGAGTTGTCAGCCCGATGCCCAGCCTTCAAAGAAGGCACACCCATTCATGCATGCACCTACCTGCATGTCTTTAAACATCACTCAACCGTGGGGAGGACATGAAGACTCCACACAGAAGGAGTTCCAGCCGAGAATCGAACAGGAGAACCTCATGCTGTGAGGTGACAATGTTAACCGCTGCACCACTGCGGCCTAACGGGGAGTATACTGTAAGTGATGTAGACAAAAGTATAGCAGAGGCATGGTCTCTTTGAGATATGGTGGGGAGATCATATTTTTTTAGACTAAAATGAAAAAATAGCTGTGGTACCTAAACAGATGAGTAAACCTTCTGATCAGAATGGGCTTCTCCTTACTTATTCAAGTAATATTAACATTACTTGTGAGGCTATTAAGAAATATTGACCACTTTTATTGGTCAATTCAGATCTCAGGAGAGTTTTAGATGATAAACCCGTTTTCATTTAGAAATAACTTGTCGCTGAAGTGACAGCTATGTTATAAGAATTTTGATCATATTCCTTTTGATGTATCAGATAGATGTGGGACATTTTGGTGCAGACTATGTAAGGTTTGTCAATATATTTGGAGTTGTACCTCTCTGTTACACTCGCAAACTAAGCAAGAAATTGGTTTAAATGTTTATACCGATTGTAAGAGCAAAACTTTAATATATTATTCTAAATGCACAATGTGTGAAGATTTCTACATTGGGAAGACCAACAGAATGCTTAAAGAAAGGATTCTGGAAAACATATGTGATCAGATGAGTATAGAAAACAAGAGCAGCACAGTTTTAAGTTTCTTGTATTAGAATTAGTGTCTGAACATTTGAGGGATGGGGACTTTAAGAATATCACTGAAAAGAAAGAAATGAAATGGATACTTGTTTTGAAAGTAAATGTCTTTCCAGGGCTGAATGAACATGTGTCTTTGAAGCCAATTCTTAAGTCTCAGCTGTACTTTTTTCATGATACTATTGCTTCTGATAAGTTTTCCATGTCACTTTTTTAATATTCATGCTTTTAAAGGGGTGTGTTGATATAGCACATTTTTACTGGTCAGTTCTTATTTTCATTTCAGAATGTCTTTCCATTGAAGAATGTCTTTCTGAATTTTTTTATATATACGTGAATGGTCTGTGTAACTTTTTTATGGTCTGAAGAAGGGGGTTATTTTCCACGAAAGTGCTTACCTTTTTTATTGAAGTTTATTAAAGGGTTAAGCCATGGTGTTCCATTCTCCAATTTTTCTTTTACATTTTACTGTTTGGTTGTATTTCAGCCTTTATCTGACTACCTGACTTCATTTGTTTACAATAAAAATATGCACAGATCCTTCCTGTCATAAAAAGCTACATCATTAATATATTAAAAATATTTGTCTAAAACCAAATACTAGATACATACAATCCAAATAAATAAATAACTCCAAACACTGGTTTATGCATATCATATTCAGTTACATAAAACGACCTGTATTAAGCCTTAAAACACTAGATGGAGAAAACAAATTATTAAGACCTGGTTCCACATTGCAATTCTAACAACTCCAGTGTCATTCATAGGACCCCTACTTGACCCAACATGCACCTGGTCAATATCATAAAACTTAAAGTTATGGTTACTTTTGCCACTAAGATGTCTGCAAAGTGCATTATGCTTAATATTTTTTATTAATATCATACAAATGTTGATAAATTCTGGATGTGAAGGGTTTCATAGTTTTTCCAATGTAAAAAACTAGGGTATTGCTGACACTGTTCTATGTAGACCACTCCCTTACTATAACAGGACAAATTATGCTTAAGTTTAATCTTTCCAAAGCCCTGAATAGTAAATATGCAGCCCTCCATAATCGTTTTACATTGGCCACATTGTCCACACTTGGTCATAACTACACTAGAACCAGGTCACTACTAATTTCAATAGGAGCCTTAAAGCAGGTGTCCTTCTTATATACTACTTTGGAAACCTCGCCTACTACTTTCACCAAATCCTCATTCATGATGAAAATGGTCCAATTTAAAAAAAAGTACTAGCCTTAACATCACCGAAATCAGCACTATATGTCATAGCCTTAGTGAATCTATTAATAGCATCACCACAGTCATCTCTTGGCTCCGAATAACCACCTGTTCCAAGTATTTCAGCAAAGTTACCTTTGACTTTCTTGGATGCCATCTCATTCTATATCACTTTAATTAAGAATGAAGGATAATCCCATACCGCAGACATTATTTTCAGCATGTCCTTTTCAGATTTAAACCTACTATCTTGAGATACCATTCTCAATAAATGCATAAATTGACCCTTCACCGAAAACTTTTTTTCTGATGACTGGGGTGCCATCTGTTATAATGTAATAAAGAATAAGAATAAGTTGGTTTCCTGTACAAGCTAGATTAAAAACATAGTTGTGTTCTGTTCTTAATGATTAATTCTTAGGTGTCAAAATTGATTGCAACTTAAAGTTCAACATTCACACTTCACAAACAATACACAAAAATAAGGAACACTGTATAAGAACAAACAGTACTTCACCAAAAATCCTAAAGTTACCATTGCCCAATCCTACTTAATCTCTATTCTCCTATATGCAGCTCCCATACTGACAATTCTAAAACATTCAGAGCTGTCAAAATGTGAATCCTGTTATAACAAAATTGCCAGATTCACTTCAAACTTACCAGCTAGAGCCTACCATTGTGTAGCACTCAAACAACTTAACTGGCTAGACATCCCCCACCTCCTTCATTACAACCAGTTAACTAAGGACCATAACATACACTTTAAACCTGACAAAATACCTGCCTTACAAACTTTACTTCAACCCTATGCCACCAGCAGAACATTACGATCCACTAATAAAGAGCACATAAAAATCAATTTAAGCAAAAAAAACAAGCAGGGGATTCTCTCTTCTCAAATTATATTGGAAAAATCTGGAATGCACTTCGAGAAAATATTCCAACAACCCTAAGTCAAAATTGCAGAGAATGAAGACAAAATAGCCCTGTTAGCTAAAAAATCTGATACACATGAAACAGACATTCAAACTATGCAAACAAAAATTATTGACCTTAAGGCAAGATCTAGAAGAAATAATATAATCATCAGAGGCATACCGGAAAATGTACAACATAATGATTTGATCCCATCTATCATTCAAATATTTGCAACTCTACTCAAAGACCCAAAAACTGCACATCAAATAATAATAGAAAGAGCACACAGAGCCCTGAGAGATTCTCAAGCTTCAAGTATTCCAAGACCTGTCTATGCCAAACTTCTCAATTTTCAAGATGTCAATAAAATACTGTTAACAGCTAAGAAAAATGGAAGTCCATTAATATGGAATAACAACAGAATATCTCTAGCCCAGGACTTGCCTCTACAAATTAGACAAACCAGACAGATGTTATCCCCTTATTGCAGATTTCTGATCGAGAAAAAGCTAAAATTTCAAATGAAATACCCAAATACCTTAGTATTCTCGGTCGATGGGGTCAAATATTCAGTTACCAGCAAAAGTGAAGCAAAAAATACCTTTTTGTCTGTATTTAAATACAATCCTGCCATAGAGATCTAGCTTCAAGTTCCGATCCATCTTTCTGAACCATTGAGATCGGATTCAGCTCCCACCAACAGCCGAGGTCTTATTTTGTTTATATCTGGTGTTTTACTGCCCTAGGCCTTGTTTTAGAACTGGCGCATCCATTTTCCCATTCTTCAAATCGCGAGACCTGAAACAGGAACTATACAAACTGTGCATCATGCTGGATTCCACGCGAGAGGAACTGAAAGTGAATTTGCAGCATTCGTGGTCGCCTTCAAGATGTAGTGCTTCCGGAAGTCCGCCAGCAATCTGAGTCCCCCTTCGAGAAGCTAAGCAACCGGCTTAGAGGTCTGGAAGATCGGAGGGAAGTCTAAAGGAACTGTAAACAAAGAAACAGTAATAAACAATTACACAAACAAGAAACACATGTGTAAAAATGTTAAATGACACTCCCATTGCCCTATAATTGTAAATATTATTTCTCAAACATTTCCTTATATATCTAATCTTATAACAACTTTTACGAGGGAAATATTAATAATATTCTTTTATTATATGCCACTTTATTTAGGAAAACAGGAATTACAGTAACAGTCCAGAATTTATGGTGGACATGATAGCTGTAGCAGTGAACATCTCCAGTGCTGCTCCAGAAAATCTAGCCAAGCTTTCTTGTTCAATACACAGTGTTAACTAATCTAGCACTTGGTAAATACTCCCCAGATAAAGGAAATTTGGCATACCTACAAAAACAATACAAACAGAAAATTTCTATATAGATCATTAACAAATTGTCAAATAAAAAAAAATTGAAGTTTAAGTAAACCATTACATATAATTTAATCTCTAGAGATGCATCGCCATAATCAAATTATACTCCCAAACTATAGTAATAACTACTGGGATAACACGACAAAAGAACAACAGCTCTGAAAAAAAAAAAAAAACACTGAGTGCTTGTTTACTATGTGACACACCTATCTGCACAGATGCAATGAATTCTAATATAAAAAGCAGCACTGCAGATTGTTTACTGTATCAGCAAATTTCATCTCCTGTGTTGTGAGAATACTATACTAAAATAAGACTTCAGAATTACTGCCCTATCTAAGTCACTAACCTATTTAAGTAGAATCTTACAAAATGCTCTTCATCCCAGTGATCCAAAACAGTCTGCTAAACTTTTAAAACAAAATTTTTAAAGATGATAGCAAAAAGACGGGGATAAATCTATTTGCAACACAATACCTATACTTACTTCCTATACTTTATTCCTACTCATTCCTAATATCTTCTGAATTTGTGCAAATGAGATGAATGAAAAGCATTTATTTTGCTAAATACCATTGCATACTGTCAAGGAAAGCTATCTTTCTGATGCTCAGACATGCTCATCCAATTTTCATTAAACTAACAAAGGGCATTTATGAAAGTATTATCACAAATCTAAAACTGAGAAAGTAAAGGGTAATTTTCTCTAGTTCACATCTAAACACAGTTTCAGATTATGACAACAACTAACGTTGGAGAGGCCTCATAAAGAGCAGTGATCTTATTCTCAGAGGATATGGTGCTGATAGACATGGGCCTTGCATTCCAAATCCTTAGTACGTGCACCAACACAAATAAACTAATCCATTCATAGGACACCTAACCTTGTTCATATTACAACATGTTCAAGATGATTGCAATGACTTAGTGACTATCTCTCTAGGAAAGTAACAAAAGATAACTTCTCAATATTACATACAAAATGCACATACACACACACACCTATGATATTGTGTACACATTCTAATAAACATTCACACTCACTCACATATAATATTGCTTACACATTCTAGTGCGCACACACACACACACACACACACGCACACACATACACTCATGCACATAAATACATAGACACAACCAGGGCAATTGAGTTTTTACTTCTCTTATTGTTACTAACCTACATGACATAAACATACAGCATTACTAAATAGAAACACTTTAGATGGTCTAAGGCCTCAAGTATATCTTATATATACAACTTTAAAATTGCACGAACCCAAAGGGGGAAAAAAAAAACACTCATATGACACACCTTTATAAACTCCTATACGATGATCCAACAAAGATGCTTGAAATAATTTTTAATGTACTTTACTTTAACAAATTAACTGACTGCTAACTACTAATTGTTGTAACCTACTATTAACTGGTTCTCCAATGAAATGCCTAACTATTTGTGTCTATACTATACATTTATATAAGCCTAAACTGCTACTTAGTCATGTTGTTTTCTCCAGGACTTAATTAGAATTTACAGAATCCAGTATATGATGAATACCAAATATAGATTAGAGAACAATTGTCTTAAGACCTTTCTAACACAACGCCATTCAAAATCTAAAAACCTCAGGACAATGACAATAAAATGATAGATCCTAGAAGTCGAATTTCACTGGAAGTTCAGAATCTGAATACTTCCCCCAACTAAGACAAGATACAAACAGAGTTATAAATACCTGGCCTAGAGGAGGCAGAAGCACACACAACATAAGACTAGACAAGGAAGTTATATCCTTTATGAATATAGCTATTGATCTAATTAGAGATAATCAACTTTTAGTTTTAAATTTTTTAAATACTATTAATGTTTAATGGAGTTAACTGATGCCCCTTATATGTAATTATATTCAGACCTGGTGTAAAGGGCCACTCAAATTTTGATATCACATAATTAAATCTAACAAGAAGAGATGTAGATTTAGTAACAGTGTTTGCTAGGGGATGAGTGGGATAGGCTTTGTACAAATAAATTTAGGCTCCACAGGACCAATAAGTTTCCTTTACCTCCCATACGCGAACATGCAAAGTTTTTATTTACTATTATTACGAAAAAAGACAAAACTAAATCTTTGTAAGGTCCTGTTAAATTCCTGGTCCAGGAGATCAGTGGGTAGGCACAGGGGAGAGACGGGAATTAAAGAATGCTTCCATAACATACTTTTAACAAAAAATCAACTTAAGCCAATATATATACACCTATTTCAAGACTACTTAAACAAAATAAAGATTGATGAATGTGGGAAATAGATTCATGGAATATTAAAGGGCTCCAGAACATTAAAAGGAAACTCTTTCTTCATCTATTTCTGCAGGCTAAGGCAAGCTTTATACTACTTCAGGAAACTCATTTAACCAATGAGCAATGGTCAGAAATAAAAAAGAAAAAATTGATAAGAGAAATAGTAGCCTCTGAAGGTAAAACTAATAGTGCCGGTGTAGCAATAATCATTAAAGATCACTATCAAGACAAAATTATAGAATCAAAAATAGATAATGAAGGTAGATGGTGCTATGTGATTCTTTCAAGTACCGTTTATGATATGCCCATTATACTTCTCAATATATATGCACCGTGCAACAATCAATATTCCTTCTTTACTTCATTATATCCTATCTTAAATCAATATAACAACCATTACATAATCATAGGAGGAGATTGGAATGCTTACCAAAACCCTAAACAGGATAAATCAAGCCCACAGAGATCATGCAATAACCAAGCAACGCTAGCATTAAGCGAACTTAAATATGATTTTAAACTTTATGATCCCTTTAAATATGGTAATAAAACAAATTCCCCAAATAACTTTACATTTTACTCCAACTGTCATAAAATGTGGTCAAGAATTGACTTCTTTATAATTTCAGAAACGCTAACCAATATTGACCCCACAGTATCTATTCATGCCCGCTACTTGTCTGACCACTCTAAAATTACCCTAAACATCACTAAAGATACAAGAAACAACACACCTTATCGGGGATATAACTGGTCCTTAAACCCCAACCTTTTAAATAAAAAAGAAATTGTTCATGAAATACAGGATATACTTAAATCCTCACTAGTTAAGTTAATAAAACAGCAACACCCCCCTGATATTGAATGCGCGGCAACTAAAGCCCAAATAAGAGGTATCTTTCTCCAAAATGCTTCTTACTATAAAAAAACCCAAATCAGAGAGGAACAGTTACTAGAGGATAAAATCAAATCATTAGAACAGGACTTAATTAAAAACCATAACACGCAAACTGAAACAGATCTATTGAAATGCCAAAAAGACCTTTTCTTGATTCAAAATAATAAATTATCATTCCATGAAACTAAATTACTTGCTAAATATGCTAATCATATACAAACGCCATCTCGGGCATTAGGAAGAATCATCAATCAGTCGAAGTCACCCTCTCAAATTCCCCAAATATCCTATAAGAATAAAACTTATACGAAAACTGAAGATATTATCAACACCTTTGAATTGATATACTCACAAATTTATGGAGAACAAAAAAACCCACCCACAAACGAAAATATTAACGACTTCCTACAAAAACTTAACTTTCCAAAAATTAATGAGAAATTACAGAAAGATCTAATAAAACCAATATCCATTGAAGAAATAATATCAACAATTAAAAAACTGAAATCACACAAATCTCCTGGCCCAGATGGTCTTACCGCAGAGTTTTACAAAACGTTCTACAGCATTATTGCACAAATTCTATTGCACATATTAAATTATATAATAAACAATAAAATTAATGACGTTCATTTTAATGCATCCAAAACAATTTTCATACCCAAAGAAAAGACAGATCCTCTGAACCCAGATAACTATAGACCTATATCACTCCTAAATATTGACACAAAAATTCTGACATCTATTTTGGCCAACAGACTGAAGAAAATTTCTAATATAATTATATCTAATGAACAAGCTGTTTTTTTAACATCTAGGCAAGCCAGTGATAATACTCTAACACTACACACATTAATATCATATGCTATTCAAAAGAATCTAAACATGTATGCACTCATTATAGATGCACAGAAGGCCTTTGATAGAGTCAATATAAAATTCTTATTTCAGATCTTACCCTACTTTAATATACCTCAAGAATTTATCCTAACTTTACAAACATTATACACAAACCCTTATACAACATTATATATAAATAAAACATGGTCTAACAGAATTCAAATCAGAAATGGTACCCGACAAGGATGTCCTCTATCTCCTCTATTATTTAACCTATATCTAGAACCCCTATTCTTAAACATTAAGCAAAATATATATCATAATGCCCCAATAATTTATGACACAAGAATATCTATGTCAGCTTTTGCTGATGACCTTAACATATATTGTACTACACCAATCTCAGACACCAAAAAAATACTATCTGCTATGGAAGACTTTGCAGCAATATCAAACTATAAAATAAACCTTAAAAAAAACATTTTTCCTCTGAGAACCCCGAAACCTTTCTCACTTCTACCATTGATAGGACATCTAAAATCAGAGGAAAAAATCAAATACTTAGGAATCACATTTTCTACAGATAACAAAAACTTTTATCTTAATAATATTAAACAAAATTGGGAACACATTGTATGTGACCTAATGAGATGGGTAAATCTGAAATTACCACCACTAGCAAAAGTGTTGATCATTAAAATGAATATCTTGCCCAGATTATTATACATTTTTACGTCTTCACAGGTGTTAATACCCAAAATTTTTTAAACAAATCCACACTGAACTCGCTAAATTTATATGGAAACCAAAAAAAAGTAGACTATCATATGATAAACTGATGACCCCGAAAAACAAAGGTGGGTTAGATCTACCTAACTTTGAAAACTACTATTTAATCATAAATGCCAACAGAATTCTAAGAATTGCAGATTACGATACACAAAGCAATAACTGGTCCCCACACTGGTTAAGATTAGGCTTTAAACACGTTGAAAGCCAGAATATAAATCCCAAATCACTACCCTTTTTAAATAGAGACAACTATAAAACATTAATGGAACCCATCAGAAATCAGATAACACTAACACAAAATCTTTTTAGATCAGTAAATCTATTCCAACACATGATGATCCTACAACCCTTCCACAAAAATCCTAACTTGAAAATTACTAACCAGCTAATAGACCTGAGTAGATTCCCACTCATAATTAACTTAATAATACAAGATATATATCCATATCTAAACTCCTCTGCTCATGAAATAAGACAACAACTGGGCCTTCCCAAATCATATCTACTGATCTTAAGACAAATTAAGGAAATCTCTACAAGCTACCTTCAAAATATATCCATTAATAAAGATGATTTATTGAAATGTACCTCACTAACTCAAGCCCTTCTACAAAGTAGCAAATTTATAACATGTTCATACAAATTGATAAAAGACATACAATATCAAGACCATTTACTCCTTATTATTGGAAAAAAAATACCATTGATTGAGGAAAATAAAATAACACAAGCATTTAACTTAACGGTAAAATCCATTTCCCTCTAAAAATTAACATTTACCCAACTTATGATATACAATAATGCATACTATACTCGCCTTAGCTTGCATAAATTCAATCCTAAAAATTCTCCCAAATGCCCACATTGTAAAGATGAAATTACTGACCTTTTGCATATGTTCTAGAGCTGCAAATGTATATTTAAACTATGGAACTCCCTGAAACTACAACTACAAAAAATGGGCTATCAGACATCAACACTTACTTGGGAATTTACGATATTACATATCCCCCCAAATAACCTATCCAAAACCCAAATAACCATCCTCATCAATATTTTTCTACTAATGAAACTTTACATAGCTACTAACTGGTTGACCCCATATAAAACTTCATGGGGAAATTTCAAGATCTTAGTGATAAAACATATATTAGCCCACAAACACATAATAAACAAACAAAACAAGAATCCCTATAACCTGAAATTATGGGAACACATTTTCAATATCATACTGGCATAAAACCTTGAATCTGTAATAAATCAACAAGATACGTAACAAAAACATAACATTATTTGGAAATATACTATTTTAAGATATGAACCCTGGAGAAAACAACCTCATCTTCTATTTTTAAGAGAGAATATGGAAGCATTCATGTAAATAGTGTAAATATGTTTTAAAAAACACTGCTACAAATACTGTATAAGCATCACCTATGTTTTTCTTTGTGAATGTTTGTAATAGAATAAGTAAAACAATAAAAAATACTATTGAAAAAAAAATAAATAAAACAACCCTAAAAAATACTTATTAAACAAATGGCTGTGTCTTTGCTCTACTTCTGACTAATCTCTCTCTCTCAAACAATGTTATTACCTTTTTGCCTCTCAAGTGAACTATCCCATATCCTCCTGCCCTATATATTACATATGGCTCTGCACACTAACATTACACCAAACTACATCATTTAAGAGCCAAGGAAATATTGATTTGACATATCTAGTGGTGTCTCCACCTATTTCCTAGGAAAACCATTGTGCTGTAATATTGAAATATTTCCATGTCATATGTCTAATGTTTTTGTTTCTTATTGACTTGTGTGATGCCCTTGCACTGACCCAGTAATCAAGGAGTTTCAATCCTCACCACTAGCAATGGTAATCGATGTACGCAATGGGAGGATGACAAGTACACACACAATAAAGTGCAATTTCCCTTAAGAGCACACAGAGTCCACAGTCAGTCTGGGGCTGGCTTCTCTCTCTTTCTCCAGATTCCCAATAAGACTCCTCACTGGCACAGCTATGAGGTTGAGATCTCAGCTAAGTGGCCAAGCCAAAACCTTTAACACCCTCTCTGCCCAACCAGTGCTTCATGTCCCTGCCCAAGTAGCTGACACATACACAGTTTGAGATTTGATTGATATACAAACACACATAGACACCTGGGAAAGGGTGGCACAGGTTTACTAGCTATGCCCCTTCTGCCCAGACTATAATGTAGTTCCAACTGCCACCAGCCAACTCTTTATAAGCTACTTTAAGTCCCTTACCAAAGGGTGTCCAATCCTACTGTGTAATTTTACTATTAATCTAAATGGTAGTTGTGACCAAGCCTAGCAAGGCTATTTAGGAGTGGCCTGTACAATGTCACCAAATACATATGCAAGTACCCCAAGAGCTTAAATATGCCTCACAAATATCAGCCACAAAGATTGGTTTAAATATATGTAATAATAAATAATAAAAGAACAATACAATACTCACAAATCAAACACAGTTACTTCAGAGTTCATAATCACAGGAAATATTTTAAAACAACATTCCAGGACAGTCTCAGATAAATACAGAAAACATCTAAGTTAATCTTTAATATATTCCTATCTATATCTAAGAGAGATACTATGCCCTAAATCTTACTTACAGACAGGCAAGTGCAGATGATGATGAGTGAATGTTCTTGCTATGTCCAAGGCAAAATACAAAATACACAGTCTCTCTGAGAGAGTTCTTAAATCAATATCACATTTTACTGCTTGGTTAGCCTGGATGATATCACTTTGTGTCACCTGCCTTCCATTCTCAGCTAACAGAAACTTAACATAATTTAACATCCCTTTGTGAGAAATACATATCTCTCAGATGTTTTCTCAGAAAGGTGTAGCTGCTAGGAAGTCATAAAGCAATAAAAATCTTTACATTTTAAACTTAGTAATAACTTTTGTTTCAAGACAATAGAAACATTTCTAGCTCTAGACATTGTGTCTGCTTCTGCATTGAAACTGAGAAATAACATCTCTTGTGTATGGCCCAGCTATAAAGTAACTTAACCTCAACTATTCTTAAGTTCTGCAGTTTATGTTTCATGTACCAGCAGGGTATGCTGTGGTTACATTCTTGAAGCTCACTACATAACATACAATTCTGTATAAATCGTATCAATATTCACAAATGACATAGAATTATTTACAAAATTCCAGATAGCTGGGCTGGCAGTGTCACATACCCCCCCAAAAAAAAAACTCAAGCTAGTTTTTCAAGTGACCCTTGAGAAATGTTGCTTGAGAGGGTTGAACCTATCTGGGAATACCTTACCCCATTCCCTGTCTTGACAGCCTATCTGTGTTGGCATTGCTAACCCCACTGAGGTGCTGCACTGTCATATCATATGCTTGCAACCCTAGGCTCCACCTTAGTAACTTGGCATTTTGCTGGCTAGCTTGATGTAGCCATGTTAAGCGTCTGTGGTCTGTAACTACAGTGAATGTTCTTCCATACAGATAAGGCTGAAGTTTCTGCAGTGCCCATACTATGGCTGGGCATTCCTTTTTTACAGCTTCATATCATTCCTCCCTGGGTTGGAGCATATGACTGAGATCTACCACTTGGTGCTCTTCTCCCTCTGAGGAAACCTGGTTAAATACAGCAACAACCCCATGGTTTGAAGCATCCACCTGCACAACAAATTATTTGCTGTAATCTGGACTGGCTGGCACAGGGGGTCCTCCCAAAGCTCCTTTAAGCTTCTGGAATGCCTGCTCACATGCTAGGGTCCACACTACATTATCTAGTCTGTTTTTCCTTGTCAGGTCTGTCATGGGAGTAGCTATGATACTATAATTGAGGACAAACATTCTGTTGTACCATGATGTCCCCAAGAATGCCCTCACCTATTTTCTGGTAATAGGGACAGACCATGTCTGAATGGCTTCCACTTTGGCAGGTTCTAGACTGATCTTATCACTCCCCTATCTATGTCTCAATTAGGGGATCTCTGACATACCTACCTGACATTTGCTGGGCCTAATGGTCAACCCTGCCCTCTGTAGTCTGCCCAGCACCTCCCTGACATGCTGAAGGTGCTTTTACCAGGAATGGCTGTAGATGGCAATATCATCTAGGTAAGCAAGGGCAAAATCTCCTGCTAGGATATGATCTACCAGCCTATAGAAAGTTGCTGGGGCATTTTTCATCCCAAAGGGCATCTTTATGAACTCATACAAGCCAAAAGAATTCACAAAGGCTGACCTCTCCCTAGCACTGGAAGTCAAGGGCATCTGCCAGCAACCCTTGGTAAGATCAATAGTGGTAAGATACTTTGCCCCACCCAGCTGCTCTAGAACTTCATCTGTCCTAGGCATGGGGTAAGGATCTGACTCTGTCTGACTATTTAATTTCCTGTAGTCCACCCAGAACCTGGTGCTGCCGTCCTTCTTTGGTACCAGCACCACTGGGGAAGTCCAGGGACTGCTGGAGTCCTGTATCACCCCTATTTCCAACATTTCATGTATCTCCTCCCTCAGAGTCTGTTTGACTCTCTCAGTCACCCTATAAGGAGCCTGCTTAATAGTCCTTTGGGGTCCTGTATCCACATGCAGGTTAATTGTCTATGTTCCAGCAGGGTATGCTGTGTTTACGTTCTTGAAGCCCAGTACATAACATACAGTTCTGTATAAATCATATCAATATTCAGAAATGACATAGAATTATTAACAAATTCCAGACAGGTTGGCTGGTAATGTCACAACTTGTATAACCTCTTTATATATTGCTTATAATTAGGAATCCGGTAATTAGCTTTGTGTATAACTGATCTTACAAACTGTACTATACAAAATGAATACATTTTTGTTGTATGTGTACTACTGATATATTTTCTTATTTTCTTTTTGTTTAATGTGGAGCTTTTCACTTTGGGCCTCTGCTGAAAAAGGACATGTGTCCACTCAGACTTTCCTGGTAAAAAAAATGTAAAATAAATAAAAAAATAAATTAATTGATGCATCCAAATAACTAATTTCATCACATGATCAATTTATAGCACGTTTTAAAAATTCAATGAAGAAGTACAAACATTTTTTAAAGTTTGTGTAATACTTCAGTCTAAAAACTCACAATGTTATCTAAGAATCTCCCATTAAAGGGACCAACATTGCCCATATTATCAGGGAAGTACATAATTTTCTCCCCAATATCTCATAGTAATATTGGCAAAATTTGGGGCACAGGATGCCCCCATGGCTACCACAGATCTCTGTCTAAACAACTGCCCTTCAAACACTATGAAATTATTTTCCAACACCAAATTCATAAAGAAAGTTAAAGTTTTTTCCTTCACATGGTCCAAATTAGATTTAACACATAAATACCTGTAAAACCATTTGAGACTAGTCGTATGCAGGATAACTGAAAAAAGGTCATTCACATCTATAGTGACAAATATTAAATCATTATTGTATAGTTCACAAGATGCCTGAGTTAAAAAATCCCATAAATCTTTACATAAATGCTGTATCAACATTACCACCTCCTTCAACTGTAAGTCAATATGTTGTCGTGTCTTTTGGCTTTTCCCAGTTAGGAGTCGCCACAGCGGAATTCCGGTCCGCTAATGATTGGCAGTTGATTTTTACATGCCGAGTTGCCAGCCCTGATGCACAACCTTCAATTAAGGTACGCCCATTGACGCATGTCTCCACGCAGAAGACGCTCTAGCTGAGAATCGAACCGGACAGCATCTTACTGTGAGGCGACAATGCTATCGCAGCACCGCCACCGCAACTGTAAATCAATATAACATGCAATAAAAAAGGTCTTAGAACACTTTGCATCTAGAATCTACCATAAAGGAGGGTCCATCAGATTTTTATGGATTTTAGGAATACCAAATATCGTGGGAATTCTTGGTTCAGGCACCACCAAAAATTCATATTCACTCTTACTCAAACACTCATCCAAGAACAATTCTTCTAAACATTAATCTACTCTCCTGTATGCTATATTTTTTCATTCAGGGATATTTCATCATGTAAACTGCCATAAAGCAAGAATAGCATTTTGTTAATATAATCATTCACATTCATCACCACCAACCCACTTACCTTATCAGGTTTCATTAACCAGATTTGTCTATTGTTGATGACACTTATCAAAAGCTCACGTTCATTAACACTGAAATTTCACTCATAAGAAATGTTTCTTTTGGAAATGATAATCCTCCTAATTTCATGCTCAGAATTTTTTTCAAAAATTAAAATAATAGGTTGTAAAGGGTGGTTGAACACACTAGGCTTTCACCATAGATTTATGCACAGGATGGCCTCTGACCCTGATTTATTGAATATAGACTCAAATTTAATGTATTTATTTATTTATTTTATTTATTTGCAGTTGGTTTACCAGGATAGTCCATTGGGCCAAAATGAACCCATTTTCAATGGAGTCCTGGGGAGAAAAGCTCCAAAAACAAACAAACTAGGTACATACAGTAGATTACTAATGATAATTATACAAATGTAAAAGATACAAGCAATTAATTTCAAAAGTACAGGAAACATTTAAAACAATACAGACTAGTGATGAAACTTGGAGGTGTTATAGGCTAAGAAAAGTAATATTGCAGAATGATTACAGAGTAGTTATTATGTAAGAAGTATAAACTTAATAGGTGCAGTCTAGTACATTCTTTGCAGATACCGTGGGAATAATAATGTGAGTTATGGGAAATAATAAGGAAAAATTGCTGGAGTAAACATGAGAGAGAAGGAAGATGAAAATTGACAGTATTAGTTATGAGGGGTGGGAGAAAGAGCATTCCCACTGGGACACTAGATGTACGTGAAGAGATTTTTTGAACATATAATGGTTAGAGGTGGTGCGAATGGATGGTGGTAGTGAGTTCCAAAGGTGAGCTAGGTTATAGGATAGTAGGTTTTTGCCTGGGGGATGAGTTGGTTTGTGCACTTCTAATAGATTTTGATTGTTTGACCTTAAAACTCTATCAGGTAGGTGCATCTTAAAGGCAGAAGACAGGGAGGGACAGAGAGAGGGGTTGAAAATGAGCTTGTGGGCAAGAGTTAGCTGAGTATAGGTGAGATGATTGGGTAGTTCTAGCCATTTTAGTTTTTGGAGAGAGGAACAGTGGTGGGTGGAGGACTTATGGCTGTTAGGATTTTGTTGTAGCAAGAGGAAAGTTGTTTTTTTAGAGAGGACTGAAAATTAGTTAGGAGTGGAGCTCCATGGAGAAGGGAGGAGATAAGAAAGGAAGTAGAGAGAGTGATTTTAGTGGTGGTTGTAAGGTACTGATTTTGTCGGTAGAGCATACCTAGTTTTTGATGGGTTTTTTTGATATTTAATTGTAGATGGGAGTTGAAATTAAGCTGGCTGTCAATTTGGACCAAGACACCAGTTCCAGAAGTGAGTTATTTTGACTAGTATATCAAAAGGAGTAACTTTAGAGGGGGTAAATACCATTAATTTAGTTTTAGAAGCATTGAGTGCTAGGTGGTTTATTTTCATCCATTGCTCAGTGATTGAAAAAGCTTCTTGCATAAGCTTTAGGAGTATGGGGGTAGATGTGGCAGAGCAGATAATGGTAGAATCATCTGCATATTGGATGATGTTTGAGAATGGAATAGATTTACAGAAATCATTAATAAATATATTGAAGAGAAGGGGACCTAGTATGGAGCCTTGGGGAACTCCGGTGGGGGTATTAAGAAATGAGGAGGTTGCCTTTTTCCATTTTACTGCTTGGTATCTATTGGATAAGTAGCTGGAGAACCAGTTCAAAGAGGAGGGAGATAGGTTAAGTTTTGAGAGTTTAGTTAAGAGCAGGCTGTGTGAGATAGTGTCAAAGGCCTTAGAGAGGTCAAGTAGTAGGGTAGAAACAATTAGGCCAGAGTCACGAGCTTTATTTACAGTTTCAAGAAAGGAAAGGAGGGCTGTCATGGTGCTATGATTTGGTCTGAATCCATGTTGTGTGGGAGTTAGAAGGTTATTATCTAAGAGATGTGGTAAGAGTTGAAGTTGGACACACTTTTCTAGAAGTTTAGAAATGGGAGACAGGATAGCAATGGGTCGGAAGTTAGTAACATTGTTATTGTTGCCACCTTTATGCAAAGGTATGATAAAGGCTTGTTTCCAGATTTGGGGTACTGTACATTCTTGGATGGAGCAGTTGATCAAAATGCTTATGGGATAGGCAATTGCCCTTAAGAAGGGATGTTATCAGGTGCGTTAGTGCATGGCTTCAATTTCTGAAGGAGTTTCTTTATAGTAGAAGTAGGTATAGGTTTTAATGAGAATAGAGGTGAGTGGGGAGAGAGAGTATTAGAGGGTGGTGAAGATGATGTGGAAGTTAGAGTAGGAGAAGAGGTGGATGATAGAGAGTTATTAGATGGGAATGAGGAAGGAGCAGCAGTGCAGGGTAGATTGTTGGTAGGGGAGGGTGGGGGTGTATTAGATAATGAGGTGGTACTAGAGAATGAGGAGGTTAGTTTGGCAATGGATTCAATGAAAAAGGAGTTAAATTGAGTAGCTAAGTCTAATTCTGGAGCATTTGGGTCTGGGGTGGGGGTGTGTGGTTTGCTGGGGTTAAGGAGAGTAGAGATACCTTTCCAGAATTTCTGAGGGTTCGTTTTATTATTGTTTTGGAGTGTAGAGAAGTAATTTTGTCGTTCAGAGATAATAAGCTTTTTTACTTTATTTCGAAGTGTTTTGTATTCATTGTGGGTAAATAATCTGAGGTCAATTTGGACATCCTTGAGTTTTGCGTTTCTCACTGGAACAAACATTACCCCTTTCTGAAGAACAAGTTAGCCCAAGCTTGAGCTACATAAATATCACTGTAATTATAACCTTGAAATCTTGTTTGGTATTAGAAATAATCAAACATTGACCATTTATCAGTTGAACCTGTTCCCCTGCACTCTCCTCCCATTCCTTCCTCAGTTCTTTCTCCTGTATGCATTGACCAGGGTATGGTTGCTCTGTTCCTGGTTTTTGTGATCCTGAGGCCTTAACTGTTTGGATCTCCTGGGAAGGGGGGGGCCACATCATTATTTATCTCAGGTTCACCTAAATAATGTGGTGCCCTTTCACTAGAAATCAGATTGCGGTGCTTCATCTTATCTACATTATGTTTCTTCAGTGCTCTAGTTTCAGACAAGCTACTTTTACCAACAAAGAGGGGTAAAGATAAGCTTTCCCCTACTCATACTCATGAGCAGTTTTTTAATTTATTTTTTCTAATCTTAATGTCATGTATAATACTGTCCACTTCATGAAAATTCTCCCTATATTCACTGCTTTTGTTATAAAACAAGTCATTTCCAATACTGAAGTCAATATTATTAATACGTCAATAAATTGTCCATTTTTTAAAATTGTCTTTTGTAAGCACATCCATAAGCTCACATCCATGTTTGTTAAAAAGGGAGAATAACTCCTTGTGTAAATCCGAGTCACGTACCCAAACGGAGGATTATTTCCAGGTTTGTAATCCTTTGGGACTGTAATCTTTCTGAACAGAAAGCACAAAAAATGTGTGAGGGATGTTCTTGAATACAGATTGTGTACACTTAGTATAGGTGTTATTAAATCTGGCCCACATTCTTCTTCTATGGTAAAAGGAATTAAATAAGGCAGGGTAGGTTCAGTGTTAAGTGTAGGGTTAGAATTAACAGACATAAGTAAGTCTGGAAAAGGGGGCTTCTCCTTCCTTTCCTTCTTACTCAAGTGAGCAGTCTTAATTCTAACTCTACTCCTGCCTCTAACTCCAACACTTAACATTACCTTTATAAAAACTCTTTTCATAACAGTACTACCAAATAAGACATACATGCACACATAATTCACATACTCATCAGTGCACTCATTTCAATCAGGTCTAAGGGAACAGAGAAGAGCATGATCCTTGTTGTTGATGACATAAAGATAGGTGCTACACTGGAGTATGGGGTAGGATATATAAAAGGAATTAGAAAGTCTAAGGAGTGGGCCATATTGTGGTAGGTGAAGGTCAATACAAAGTCAGAAGTGCTGGAGCTGGGCCATGGCATCCTTGGTGTGCTAGTCCAACTGTCAAGAGGAAACTGATGGCTACAGAGCCAGAAATATATCTGAAGGTGCTGATAAGACCTAGATTAAACCACCTGAATAAGAGTAAGGGGGAGTGGTCAAAGGAAATATAGATTGTACCCTCAGGAAGATAGTCTCTAGAATCAAAGAGTTAATGCTCCCATTATACTGACACCTGGTCAGGCCACACATCGAATAATGTGCGCAGTTCTAGATACCATAAAAGGAAAAACATATTAGGCTGTTGGAAGGATTCCCATGGGAAGGTACAAGGTGGATGTATTGGATTGTGGGGAAAGGATATGACCAGAGACTGGAGGAGCTTATTTTTTTTCACTTCTGGCAAGGAAAGACAAGAAAGGTATGATATGATATGACTACAAAAGATCATGTAAGGGTACTGTAAAGAGATTTTTCTGAACATACAGAACAGAGGATTGAGAAGGAGACACAAACAGCAGACAGGATGCTTGTGTGACTTTAGTTTGAAAACTGAAGAAAATTTCACTGATAAAAAATGGAAGACACAACATATGAGTGAAAGCTTGAGTACTTTTGTTCTTTAATTATACATACAGCTTCCTACGAATAAGTATGGCAACATGACTTTGCACTTTTATAACCCACAAAACACTGTGATGTAATGTAACAATAGACCAATCTCCATAATAAGCTCATACTATATAATATATTGACAATCTATTTTTATATTTTATAATAAAAATAATAAATGTAAACTTTAAATATTAGCTAATTTAAAAAAAATGTAATGTTAATAACACCATTAATACCTGGTGGTCTAACCCCGCATAGAGCTAATTGGCACCTATCTACCTTATATTCCAAAATGCTGTTAAAGTCAGCACTGTAAATAGTATTCTGTAATTGATCCAATACAAAAATAGAATTTTCATGTTTGACAAAGCCTTAATCTAATCCTTATTTTAATAGCCAACATGTGCTCATAAATTCTTTGTGAGAGAACACCATTGTTTTTTCTCACATAGAAACTCTCACAAGAACTGCAAGAAGCCAAATAGATGACATCTTCAGATCTATAAGTGAATCTATTTTTGCTACAATTAAACTCCCCAGATGATTAAGATGCACACTTTGTCTACAGGAATTACATGGATATGTCCCTAATGGCCTTTAAATATTCCAGACCTTAAAAATATTTGATTCTCAATTAAGCTATTCAAATTACTGAGTTTCTTTAGAAGCAAAAGCAGGCCCATCTCAAATAACATGCAGTAATTCATTGTTTTTAGTGATAGTTTTCCAATTACCAAGTCAAAGTTCCTTTAATACCACCCATGCCCACAGACATAAAATCCCCCAAGTGACTTCATAAAATTATTTACCTTTTGCTTGTTGAAATTGTATCCATTGATTAAAAGTGGCTGACATTTCCCCCATATATTGAAGGTGACAGAAATCAGTAATTTTGTCCAATCTGTCAGGAAAATAACCTCTGACTAGAAAAACATTTTTTTTTTTCAAAATTAAAACCTGTTTATGAAAGCTTGACATCTTCACTTATCAATCAACTTGTGTCTTATAAACTTTCTTCTAACAACATTTATACTTCATAAATTATGGATGCTGGCTAATGAGGTGCAAATAATTGTTAACAAATATTTCTTTTCTAAAAATATCACTGTAAAATCATTTATTAAATACATCAATCATTATTACTAAATCCAAAAATATGCTCTAGTAACTACTTTTCCCAATGTAAAAATAAAACAAATCTGTACTCTTATTTAAATTGTTAAATGAAATATTCAAATTGTCAGTAGTAATTTTCCAAATCAAAATCAAATTGTCAATATATCTTTTGTAAGAACTGGTATACCTGAATAAATGTGTTATAAAAATCATGCTCCCAACAGCACTTGATAAGATTAGCAAAAACTGATGCCATCCTTACACCAATTGCAACACCTTTGAGTTTTGTAGAAGATTTTATCCTGAAACGTAAAAAAGTTATTGAATACAGTATCTAACAACAAACATAAAGTGTTAATCTTAACACTATCAAAATCAGTAAACTTACTTATGTATGGTCTAGAGTAATAAATACCTACATCTTGATTAATAGATGTATGTAGAGAAACTATATCACTAGCACATTTTCTGTACCAGAAAAATGTAACTTTTAAGCAAATCCAAACATAACCAAGAATCTTGTACGTAGCAAGTAGACTTTTGCCCCAGTGGATTTGTGAATAAATAAACTGCTATAGATTCTGTTTTACCATCCTATATTAAAACTATAAGCCTAAAAGGTAGATTTTTATTATTTTTGTGAATCTTAGGGATACAAAATATTCTACCTATTTTAGGATGGTCATTTTTTTAAGAATTCATATACTGAAACATCTAAGTACCCCTGACTTAAAAGAGCTAGTAAACATTGATCAACTTTTTTTTAAATGATCAATTATAAAGTGCTTGGTGACTATTTTATAGCAACAAACAATGACTTAGACATACAATCATTACATATGTCAACGTCCATTGATATAATGCTATTCCCTTTACCTGCTTTCATGATTTTCAGCATGTTATCGTTTGAAAACATTTAAAGTATGCTTTTCATGGCTTGCTAAGTTAAACATCTCATTGATAGGTTTTCCACCAAGTAATTGTCTAAAATCCCTTTCACAGTCATCATGAAAAACACATTAAGTGCGATGCCAAGTTGAATTATATGTAGTTTCTTTGTGAAGTGTCAAACTCTATATTTTTAAAATGCCTCACATCACGGAAATTATACTGCAGATTTAATTTTCTAATATACAATTAAAATTGATTAGTAACGGAACTAGACTGGCCCTTCATTGGAATGAAGGAAAATCTTTCACTCAACACAATCCTACAATACTCATTTAAATCACAAGAGCTCAAATTAAAAATGGGGAAATGTCCAATTATATCATTCTTCCTCTCCCTCAGCTTCTGCTCCTTTTCCTGCCCCTTGATATCAAGTACTTCCTTCAATTTACATGCTGCTTCCTGTGTTAAAAAGGGTCTGATGGGGCATCTACATTATCATCAAAATCATTAACAGGATGTTTTTGTATAATTTTGGTACTTTGAGGTTGCCTTATGATGTGAACTAGCCAACCTCTGGGATTTACACTGGAGCAGTGTACTCTCCTCCATACTTCTACCAGTATTGATGTTGTTGTCATAATTAATAACATTATCAGTGACTGCAAACTATTGTGACCAGTGTTTTCAACAACTTTGTTGTTAAAAGAAATGGATACTCCGTGTTAATTTTGCAACTTTCAGCATCTCTTTTTAACTTCTTAAGTTTTTTATTAATAAAGTAGCAAAGTGTCTCCCCTGGATTCATGAAACTCGGCGCAAGGATGGTTTTAACCTGCACTGAGTGTCCCCATTACAGATGGTGCAGCAGTGCCATATGAATATTTATGCGGGCGCGCTGCCGCACACTTGATGTACACATGAAACGTGTGCAAGTGCAGGGGGCATGTTCAAGTGCTCTACGAAGGCAGAAACATGCCCCCACAGTTGAACAACCTACTATGCTTACTATAAGAGCCCGCCTCTAATTGTAAGCAATTAATTCAGTGTCCGTGGATACTGAAATGTATGCTAAGCATACAAAAGTGTCCACGTCCACAAACACTGAAATAAAATCAAAGTAGTAAACACACAAGCATGTAGTGTAATGTTGAGCCCCATTCCTAGAACCTTCACAATTAGATTCCTCGTGTCCCTATTTTATATTTGTATTGCTTCAATATCGAAAGTGTAAGCGAAGCGCAGCATGTTTGTGCATTGCTACCCCCAGCTTAGTGTAGCTTACACATCAAAATCAACCAAATTGAGAAAAAACATGTGGACTTAACATTAACGTCAATAGTGTAATGGTTAGAGCATCCGCCTAACGAGCAGGCATGCATGGTTCGAGGCCAACTATAGCATATATCATTTTCCATGTGGAATGTCGTTTTGCTGTATAACCTACATAATAGCATGTAAATGTAAAACTGGAGTACCACATGAAATCTTTAACTAATGTCTTGCGATCAAAGTGGTAGTGTCATAATGAATAAGGTACTAGTGAGCAGGTGTAAGCACAAATAAGCAGTAGTAAACATATATAAGTATCAGTAAGCAAGTCTGAGTGTGCTTGCGCGGGTGCAAGCAGTGCTCAGCATAGGAAATGTATATAATTATGTAGATGTATGTGCATGTGTATGTACAGATATATATATATATATATATATATATATATATATATATATATATATATATGAAGAATGTACATCGTAACAATAAAGCATACAAAAAGAATGAGAAGGGAATCAACAGCAACTTTAGTATTATTTAGTGCTGTCAGTGTATGTCATACTCAGCTGGGCAGGGGTGAGCAAAGCACTGCTACTCATACCACAGGCAGGATACTACCAGTGGGAGTGACATTGCTGATCTGCTAAGTCTACTTTATAAACAATCACAGGGTAGTCCCTGGTGGGACAACCCAAAAATTGCTAGGATGGTTGGACCTCTGACCATTACACAAGCAAGGGCAGGTATGTTCAAGGACTAAATGGTGAGAGAGCCTGATAATACATGGGTTGGGACAACATACGTGTAGGGCCCCTAATGCTGGGGAGAGGGCAATGTGTGAAGGTGTGTCATGGCTGTGATAGCAACTGGAAAATGGATGGTTTGTGTGTATGTCGAACTCGGGTGAGGTGGAGGAACTATGGGTATGAAATTATGGATCCAGGTGTGTCAGGGTTGGATGGCTTGGTTCTAACTGGCCCGCCTCATGGAGGTCAGTGAGTTCGTTATAAGTATATATGCATACACACATGCATATATCTATATGTAGAAGTACATTCCCTGTAACACATTCATTCCTTTCGCAGACATAAATAACATGAAAGTGCCCCTACAAACCTTGACAGTAGATAGCATAATAGTATGTGCATAAGAGGGAAGGGATGAAACTGCTAAAATGCAGAAGTGTGTACAATGTTCGAAGTCAGTGCTGTTCTCAAAATATCAAATGTCAGGACTTTCTCACACATGGA
>NC_056733.1:376547092-376592092 GCF_019279795.1 Protopterus annectens
CAGGACATAAACCGTTGGGGGAACAAATAGGGACCATACCTCTCAACTGTCCATGAATTTCAGGGATGTCCCTGATTTTGACTCAAATTTTAACTCTATCCCTCTTAATCCCTCCTAAAACTAGTGACTTTTGGAGGAAAGGTGGTGAATTACACTTAATGAATAATGACAACAATTAAGTTTTATAAACTCCTTTTACTTCAGAAAATGTGTATTAATTCACATGCTCTGATTCTGTCAATGTTTCAAGTTAATAGCACTAATATTTTCAAAGTGTCCCTGATTGTCCCTAAGTGGTTCTTGACTTGTCCCTGATTCAGTTGAAATTTGTCCCCACTTGTTTGAGGGGTCTGATAGGGACAGAAAGCACATATTCCACTTACAACCTTAGAAAGCTGATAGAATAGTAGGTATGCATTAGCATGACTCGGCTGAAGGATGTGGGGTCCTAAACCCAATTACTTGTCTGTATTTAATGGTGTCAGTTCCCAGGTATTTGCCAGACAGGTGCAGACTGTAAGAGGAACACACCAATAATATGAAGCAAACTCTGGCCAGGCCGCGGATTCCGTACAGTCAACCGGCATGCTTACGCCTAATGGGCAGCCATTCCCGATATGGGTCTCACCACAGCACAGTCCAGTTTAAATGGCTAAGTACAGTATGACCCTATGTGTCGTTGCATAACCCACTACACAACACCTATGAACACATGGCCGCAACACCCCACTGTAGACATTTAAGCCGATGTGATAGGCATCAGAAGGTATTATCATAGTCCTCACCCCCACCCAGGGGTGTGAGTATCAAATGCAAACACCAAATGCAGTGCATTTGCAAGTGCAGGAGCAAGCGAGTGTAAGCCTGTTTGGGCACTGGTATGCGAGTATCACACTGGTGAACCAATGTAGAGGCTGAGTGTAAGAAACTGTATCTGGAGGTTAGCATTACTTAGCTCTATGCAAACCCACACACACCCGCTCACAACTGCTTTAAAGTGCCTTAATCACTCTATACCCAACAGCTCGTATTCTGGCCAGCAACAAAATAACCAGTGTCTGCAAAGCTAGAACTCTGGACCCTGTACATTACAGCCATAGTACTAAACCACTACACCATGATAGCAATAAATATAAAGGAGGTATCAGCAAACGAATCCTCACATCAGGGAAATCAAATCAAATATGTGAACTGAATCTATGTACAGTGTAATGTGCTATAACCTGCCACAGGCCATAACTCTGTGAATTGGAGTACTGCAGTAAACATAGAGTTGAGGTGTCACTGTAATAAAGATATAAACTCCCCAGGACCCCATACAGTGTATGTACACATGAATGACGGATACCAGACACATATATAACCTGTAATGAGTAAGATGTCATTGACCAAAGGCAAATATAATGCTAGATAACCAATAAACAATGCTAACCACAGCACAGCCCAACTAAGTAATTTTAAGCAATGTGTAGGGAAGCCAATACAATATGCCCACAGATACACCTCTTTAAGCAGTGCCAACCTGAAGTAAGCAGGTGTGCCCATAGCTTAGCCTTTTTGAAACCAGCCAATTATGGAAAAGTGCAGGAATCCGGCCCTACTTAAACTGAAGAGGTGGGAATACAGCTCATAACTGGTTGTAGCATCCTCCTGCAGGCAGAATGGCTGGAGTGGGAGAAGGCACTCGCTTTAGAGTGCAGTGCTGGGGCATCCAGGAGTCCAAATTCATGGTATGGCTCCTGGTAAAGCACCATGACATGAGACTACTGCAGGGCCAGTACCAGGGCTTGCTGTACAAAATGGAGGCCAGGGACAGTCTCTCCCATGACCTCACTAGCACCACAGGTATCCCCCGGACTGGTGAGCAGGTCAGGTACCATCATGCAGACCTGAAGCGGCGGAGGGGGGTGTCCTGAACAGTGGATCCAGGAAGCAAGGCAGATGCAGAATTCCCCAGAACTGAGTAAGTACTCCTTCCACTATGTAGTTAATAATTGCCTAGCTTGTGTTTACTATGGATAGGTATGGCTAAATATCACTGTACTTCTCTGACAGTTGCAGATGAGCATGCCTATGATGCTAGACTGCAAAGGATGCATCGCGAGGCAGGTTAGTAAATAACCTGACTTGTACTGTCATAACAAACAAATGTAAGAGCCTCAGAAAGTGTTGTACCAGTATATATTGTGTAATATGCTGCGAATAAAGGTGTAACCCCTGCATTGCTTCTGTTTACTCTGCAGTCATATGTTGTACTGTTGCAGCTATTAAATAGTACTGTTGTAGCAAGCAGTGTTACCCACACTGTGGTATGCATATAAAATGTGTATGAAGTGCTGTATAACAATGTTGGAAGTGCAAATAGGTCAGTCATATTAAACAAAATACATTGCAAAGCCTCACAACAATTGCCTGATAGCTTAGTGTACAGTGATCTTAACTGTAATGCTTTTGTCACACACAGCAGAGATTTGCATCCCAGGAGTGCCAGTGAGTTGTATGCATAATCATTACACACAATTGCACACAGTTTGTTAGAATGTTTAGTGAGAAAGCCGTATGCAAATATACACTTAATGACTGTACAGATTATGCTAGAATGCTCAAATAGAAAGTGGTATGCATATTCATACCCCTCAACTGTTCCAATCTGCCCAGTATGTCCTGACAAATGGCCCACATCACCTGCCTTTTGCCCTGTTCCCCTGACAAATTAGTGTGATGACCCAAGAAATGTAGGCAGCTGTAAATGACATATAACTGATAGTCAGACTTGTACATAGTCAGAGAATGTACATGCAAACATACCTGTCATCCCAGCATCTCATCCAAAGTGTATGATAGCAGTCTCAAAACATATTGCATTAACACCTGCATCTTGTCAAGCCTGTACATAAGACACAGGTCCCATACATACTAATCTACAAACATACCATTGTACAATATAACACCATTGGGTAGTGTAATATTACATGTAAGGGACAGACCACTGCAGTAACTATGAATGTTGTGAAAACTACAATGATTTATTAGTTGTTAATTGAACTCTCTCTCTCATCCCTACCATACGAGCAAAAATAACCGATTTACACAACTGCAGTGGTGGTGCTGCGGTAGCGTTGTCGCCTCACAGTTAGACGTTGCCCATTCGATTCTCAGTTAGAGCGTCTTCTGTTTGGTGACATGCGTGAATGGCCGTTCCTTCATTGAAGTTTGTGCATTAGGCCCGGCAAGCCAGCACATAAAAATCTACTGCCAATCATTAGCGGACCGGAGTTCCGCTGTGGCGACCCCTAACTGGGAAAAGCCGAAAGACACAAACAAACAAACAAACACAACTAATTTGGTATGTCTACACTCCTAACCTTTGTTGGGACATATGTCCTATTGGTTCATAAATATACACATCTGTTTCTATGCATGTGCCATGTTAAACTACTCCCATATTGGTGTCCTGTTGCCATCAATGAAACCTGCATGTTGTTGTAATGGCCACTGTTTACCCACATATGCATGTGTTCTGCCTGCTCTGCAACTATGTTATATCTGGTGCCCTGGGTAATGGGAATACCTATGCATGCTGTTATAACTAATTGTGAATGCTGTTGACTTTTACTAACCCATATCTGCCTTAAACATGCTGCAACATAGCTCTTATGGGAGGGCCAGTCCCAGCGGACCCACCTGTCCCACCTCAGCTGGCCATGGCACCGGGCAGCAGCACATCTGGGGCCCAGCCTGGGACCTCCTTGTCCATTGGCCCTGCACCACCTTCAGGTGGAACTGCCACAGGGGATGGGGCTTGGCCCCCCTGGGAGCGGGAGTGGACAGGAACCTGTCACCTGTGGTACGGTCTGGGCAGTGGTGCGTAGGGAACTCGACAGGGAGATTCGAGACCATCTATGCCAGCTTGAGGGCTGAGTGGCACAACTAGAGGGTGAGCCTGCACCTCCTACACAGCCCCAAACACAGCCACCTTTTGGGCTGTGAAGGTGCAGTGGTGACTGCCCATGGGTGGGGACCTCAGTCCCACTGTATCCATTTGTGGGCTCATGGGCTTGCGACTTCCAAACACCCCTCCCCGTCCAAGGTGTTTCCTCCCACATGTGTCATATACAGCCCCTGTATGTGTCCTGTTTGTCTTGTCTGTCATCCTACCCAACCTAGCCTCCCTGATCATACCTACACTCCTTCCCCAACATCCCACTCTCACCTAAAATAAAAGAAAACGGCAATATGTTCCCGCAAAAAAAGCACGCCCCATACATAGTTGTCCATTTCACATGTGTGCACTGGACACATATAAATGTTTCTAATTGGCATCACAACATACTATTGTTGTCCTCACCCCTCTCTCAGGGTTGTGAGTGTCCAAATGTACCGCCAAATTTATTGCATATGGACAGCTGTTGCTGTAGAAGAAATGGACAGCTATGGACCTTCCCTACACCCTTCCTGCACATCCCTAGCTACCTTGCCTATTGTCTTTCCCTCTTTGTGCCCCTTTTTCACCACTTTAATTTCATCCCTTTTTTCTTTTCTTTCAAAGAAATTAGCATGGGGGTAAGCAGGAGTAAGCACTTTTAAGCAGCAGTGAGATGGTTTCAGCCTATTTGCACGTGGGTAAGCACTGCCTAAACAGGTTAAGCAATCAAGGAGGTAACTGAGAGTAAGGAACTGTAACCAAAAGTAACCACTGCTTACCATCACCTAAACCCACGCACACCCACTCACAACTGCTTAAAAGTGCCTTAATCACTCCATATCCAATCTGCCCAGCAACAAAATAAACCGTCTCTGCAAGGCTCAAAAGCAGGACCCTGCACACCACAGCCAATGTGATTTACCACTAAGCCATGGCAGATATACAGACATTGGATGTCATCACAAACATAGCATCCAGCACAGTCATTTAACAGTATAGGAAATGTATTCCATTATGTAGATGTATGTGTGTGTGTTTATGTCCAGATATATATACATACATACATATAGATATATATAGATATATCAAGGACATACCATGTGACAACAAAGCATTAAAAAAGAATGAAATACCTGCCACTCCTGTATTATGTAGTGGTGTTGTCCTATGTAATATCAAGACTCCCTCAGACAGACATATGTCAATAATACTCACAAACATTTGTACATTGACCAAATACATTACTTTGTGCATTTTATTTAAATTAACAAAACAGTTGCTGTCCAATCACAATGTGAGAACAGTACTCTTGCAAGGTGCAGTGTGCAACATCATCATTATTAAAAAGTTAAATGGGGTAACCATAGAGGGACCGGTAATGTCGTGTGTACAATGGGGTTGTCTGCATCACATGTACCTGGAACCATTAGGAGTCATGTGCATACTAGGATCGTGTGCCTGAGAGAGGGGTGAGGACAACAGTAGCATGTTGTGATGCAATTTAAAAAGGTTACATGTGTCCAGTGGACACGTGTGTGAAATGGACAGTTATGTATGGGCAAATGTTGTTCTGGGAACAGATTGGCCTTTTGTTTCCATTTTTGTAAGGTGAGAGTGGGACGTTGGGGAAGGAGAGTAGATATGCTTGTGGAGGATAGTTTGGGTAGGATGACAGACAAGACAGAATACAGGGGCAGTATATGAAACATGTGGGGGGGATACACCTTAGATGGGGAGGGGTGTTCGGTAGTCACAAGCCCATGAGCCCCCAAATGGAAACAGTGGGACAGAGGTCCCCACCCATGGCCAGCCACCACTGCACCTTCACAGCCACAAAGGTGGCAGTGTTGGGGGCTGTCTAGGAGGGGCAGGCTCACCCTCTAAATGTGACACTCTGCCCTCAAGCTGATGTATCTGGCCTCAAAACCCTTTATTGAGCCCCCTGTGCACCACATCCTGGACTGTATGATGGCTGACAAGTTCCTGTCTGGACCTGCTCCCAGGGGGGGCAAGCACCATCCTCAGTGGTGGTTCCACCAGAAGGTGGTGCAGAGCCAATAGAGGTGGAGGTCCAAGGCTGGGCCCCAGACGTGCTGGTGCATGGTGCCATGGCCAGCTGAAGTGGGACAGGTGGTTCCGTCGGGACCTCCAATACCATGCAGCCTATGGTGTTGCAGTTTTAACACATATCGCTTAGTAATAGTCAACAGCATCCAGGATTACTTATAACAGCATGCATAGATATGGCCATCAACCCAACACGACAGATGTCATACATTTGCAGAGGGAGCACAACGCATGCATATATACTGCATAACATCTGTACAAAGTGTAGATGATTTGTAACGGCAGCTATGAACAGTGGTCCATTATTGGCATGTCACTGTGACCTCAGACAGTGACTGTCATACCACTGTTTCATGTGACGCATGTCCAATCAGGGATGCAATGGCAGTAACTCTGATCACTATCACCATGTACTGACTGCAATCCTCACACTATGTTTCTGCAGTTCACAGATGTGTGTTCTGTGAGTAACACAAAAAACAAATGGTTCCACACACTGACCAGTCCACAGATGACCCTACAGATGGGGGTTTCCTCACAAACAGAGCACTGTCTTGTCAGTTATTAAAACATGCAGACTAGCCATTACCACACACAACCTGTTAAATTAGTAGTAGTCTCAATGAAGCATAGCTACACTTCTACTTGTCTTTAGGTGATTTTCCACTGTGTATGTTATTTGAGGAATATCCAGATATCATCCATGATGCTGTTTACCAAACACCAGATCCAGGTTCCACTCACAGCGACTGTCATGGGCAAACACCGACATGATGTTCCTAGACATTGTACTGTGTTTCCATGCAATTGGCTATGGGAATGTCACCACAGCTGTTCCACATGCAATCAGCTAGAGGAGGACTGCAATAGGTGCAGAGGACATCACCTGATCATGACCATCACTTAAAAAAACACAAGCTGCTGCTGAGCAGGTGTACAACTCCACATCCACCAGAGAGTGTGTGGGAGGGACAGACGGAGGCAACGTACATCAGAGAAGGGCTGGGAGACTAAAATCTAAGCATTGTCTGTCACACACCTACCAGTACAGGGGTTCAAACCCCTGACTGACTAGCCATTACTATTACAAGGGCATGCAGTTACTCTATGTGCCACATAGCTGACATGTTGGTGTGCTGTAAGAACATATATGTGTGCTGGTGAGTGACATCTGCAACAGAGATACAGTAGACATACATTAGGTGTAGCACACATGGCTGTCCACATGAACAGATGTCATTGTCAACATAAACACACTCTCTAAGTGACTCAGACACATTGGCACACTTTGGCAGGCTCACAAATACACTTCCTAACTACTAAGTTTGCCACACTGCAGTAATGCACAGGTATTACATGCACCATAGGGGATATCCTGAGGTTCTATGGACTAGGGCATGTGAACATGTCTGACATCAGTCAGTATGCCAATGGGTGTTATACTGGGTGTGACTGTGGTTGGGAACATCATACCCCACATGCAGACACAAGGTGCCAGTACTGACATGCATGTGTGCATTGCTTCATGGGTGTGTAGTGGTTAGCAGTGCAAGATGGCTGTACAAGGCTGGGTGAGGGTTAATCCTTGACATCAGGCCACCTGACAATGGTCTGCAGTGCAGTTCAGGGGTGTAGTGTCTGCAATGTCCCACACAGATGGGTATTGTATGACCTGCCCTGTCATCCTAGTTACCATTGTGCATGTGACCATTGCTTTGCAATGCATGCCATGTCTGTGTTTGATAGTCCTTGACATGGACAAAGCCTGGGATGTGCATGTCCCACAATAATGTACAATGACATGTTTAAGTGTACCTTGTTTGCCTGGCACATGTTGTGTACACTGACTGTTATCATCAGATGTGCCAATACTGGCCTGTGCCAATATTGGCCTGGTGTGGCAGGACCTGCTAATAGACAGCAGGTTGACCCTGCACCTGCAATGACAGCAAGATACAGGTATTTCCTGGTGTCAGTGGCATCTGTCCATACAGGGCATGTGTGTAAGGCATTGAACGTCCTTTTCTTTGTCGATCACATTTGATGGCATCACATATGTTGCAGGCATCCAGTGGGGAACATAGTGATGGCGCATTGTCTGCAATTATGTGCCTATTGTACTGTTGGACAGGGTGCTATGCCCTCTGCAGCCCACTGCAATCACACCATGCATACTATCTGCCAAAAATGTGCAGGGTACTAGCAACATAGCGAGAAAGTCTAGGCAAGTGTGTTTGTGTATGACACATGGGTTCAGACCATATTCTGGGTAATAGTAGAGTTGCTTACTGTGTTCACCAGGCCTTTTTCCAGATGTAGGGGTATGGCTTGCCAACCCAGTCTCTTGGCTGATTGAAATCTGTAAACCTTGTGAGGTGGACATTGTGACATATAATATGGCCACCATATAGGAAAACAACAAAACCCACTCCTCAACATGTCCAGTGGTTAGACATTCACAGCCACCTCCACACAGGCTCTGTCAAACACACACACAAACACATACACCTGCTATGTCTTAGATTAGAACTCCTACCTAACTAGTTTATCACACTACAGCATTACGCAGTTATAGCGTGCGCTATGAAAATTACTGGTCTACTTCATTCCCAATGGTATATTTCACAAGGAATGACATCAGCAGGTTTACCAAAGTAGGGCATTTCAGATTTACTGCAAGCGAGTTGCCCAAAATGCATTGCCCACAAAACAGACAGTGAGACACACACACATGTCCACAACCAGCATGTGTGGGTATAGAACCCATGGCAAAGCTCTATATCACACTACTGCATGGAGATGTTATAGGGTGCACCACGAGGATTACTAGGGAAGTTGCTCCCCAGAGGTGTATTTTACAAGGTATGACATCAACAGGAGTACCAAAGTAGGGCACTGTAAATGTCCTGTAAGTGAGTAGGGTATAATGCATTGCTCCCTACACAGACATTGAAACACACAGAAAACATACATAACTGCCATGATTGTGGATGGATTCCTACCACAGTTCTAAATCACACTCCAGCGGTATGCAGTTACAGGATGCTCTACAGAGATTATTGGGTTACAGCAGTCCTAGAGGTGTATTTCTAGGTGGGTGACATCAGCAGGGTTGCCAAAGGTGAGTATGTGAATTGTAAGGAGTGTGCGTACTTTAAAAAGCATTGTTCCCTTCTCAGGGAGACAAACACACACACACAGTTGACATGTCTGGGATTAGAACACCTACCAAACTAGTTTATCACACTACACCATTGCACAGTTATAGGACGTGCTACATATATATGCATATAGGCAGATACAGCTATAGCCACATATATATATATATATATATATATATATATATATATATATATATATATATATATATATATATACACATACACAAACACACACACACATGTCTGAACACCCTTTGTGGCACAGAAGGGATCCAAAGGAACTGATGTGTACACAAAACAGAGGCATATTTTGTTTTATAACATTTAAATCGTAATCAGTTCACCACAGAAGGGATGGTTGTTGTGTAGGTGGAGTTTGGGGTGGGGAATGATGGCTAAAGAAATGTACCCTGGGGATTGTGGAGTTTGGGTGGGGGAATGATGGGTATGGACACACCCCAGTGACCACTTCTGTGTCACTGCTCAACAGTGGCACAGAAAAACAACATACCCAACTGTAGTCATTCTTGACTGTCTATTTTTTTCTATTACTAACTGTGTAATAATTTGTAGACTCCACTCACAACAGATGACTACCATGGTGTGCAGCATGTTAAAAGACATAACACGTGTATGCTTGGCTACAGGGTAGGCTCACATACACACAGACACACACACACTTGCTTGTGTTGTGCATACACGTCTTGCCTATGTAAAGGTAACTAGCAGAGCGGTATGCAGTTGGGGTATGTGCCACAGACACCATACAATTATACTTACTCTGATTCTGCTTCTGAGCTGGGTGACATCACAGGACTGATTACTTGCAGTGGGGTGGGAGGAAAAGGGTGGTTTAGCAGATGACAAGGATAACGGCCAGTGCAAAAGGTGGTTTCTCTTTAGAAAGCAGCAAAACCCACTGTCATGACAGGATGCAGACACAAATACAGACACACAACCTCACTCAGCCATTTGCTGACACACACACACACACACACACACACACACACACACACACACACACACACACACACACACACACACAGTTGCCAGTGGTGGGCTCAGAACACTTGCCTATCTACAGATCACTATTACAGTACTACGCAGTTACAACACACGCCACAGAGATTACACATTTCAAGGTATTCAGAATGCCCTTCTAAGAGTGAGGACAACAACAGGGATACTGACAGTTAAGATGTACATAGCTGTAAACCTGTGTGTTTAAAGTAGGAGTTCATTACAACCTGTATGCACAAACATGACACATCATCTGCAGGTAAAACATAGGTAGGCCTGAGAGGTATAGTTGTAGCACAACAAGCCCTGAACTGGAGTATGCCCATCTGTGGAATGGACAACTACTATCACTATACAGGGTTACAGTGGTCATGCTTATACACATAGAATTACAGGACTTGTTTGGATGCATTGACTCCAATTACACAAGGTGACAGTGGGCATGTTCATATACTTGGCAGCACAGGGCCGTTTAGGATGCACTATGAGTACAACTACACAAGGTTATACTGGGCATGCTCATACACTTAGAAACAAAGGGCTTATTCGGATGCACTGACTCAAATTACACAAGGTATCAGTCGGTCCGCTCATACACTCAGTAGCACAGGGTTGTTTGGGATGCACTCTGATTCTAACCATCGAAGGCCACAGTGTGCATGCTCATACGCATACATGTACAGAACACATTATAATGGACTCCTATTGTAAACACACAGGTTTACAGCTATGTACATCTTAACTGTCAGTATATATGCACATCATACAGGTTTACTACCAGATACCTGTATGTGGCCCTTTAATAATATATCTGTGTCTGTGCTGTGTGATACACATGCATACATGTACATGAAGTACTGACATATATATGTGAAATATACACAATCATGCATGTGTGGAAGTGACAGACAATAGGTTAACTGGGACACACAGGTGGATGCTAACTACAGCATGTGTCACTCACATTGTTGCCCTGAAAGGCATACATTGATAGCAGGTTGTGGGCAGTGGCATTATACTTGGAACAGCAGCATGTGCAAGCATAATATGTGAGCCCCTTTGTCTAATGGTACTGAGGTGCAGGTATCAAGATGACCTTACCCAGCTGTGTTAGTAGTTGTCATTATTAGCAGGACCACTAAACTAAGTATATCTGACATTGGTCATATGCACAACGTCTGCTGGTGTTCGTCACCTTAGATGTAGCATTTGATACCAACCACATTACTGCCACTCACGGTGATGTCATGGTATGAGTGGCAACTGCTTGACCAAAACAATAAGCCAATATCCTGCTGTAATTATGAGGTTGTCCAGTGCTTGACATTCCGGGATGTCATGACTGAAAGACAAGTCTTTGTCACGCAGCACATGCATCCATGATTCAAGGGAGTGTGGATAATACCTAGGTCACATTTACCCATATAGTGGCATTCCAAGGCAAAAGTCCTAAACACAGAAGTAACACCCTGACACCTACAAGACAATTGCATTGGATGCTTATTCTAACCAGTGCTAGATGTGTGGCTTTCATAATCCATTTGCTCAATGTAGAACCTACAATGAGGAATACTGACATCTGTGCAGTGAGGAACACCTGGCTGAAGGCTCTGTAGTGCACAATTGCACTACCACCATATAACTCAGATCCAGGCATGTGGGCCATAACACTGGTATGGACCATTCCAGGTGGTGGTGTCCACATATTCATAAAGGCTACTCACAAGTAAAGACCACGACTCTGACATAAGTCATCACAGATGAGTCAGGTACAGGTGACTGTGGCAAAAGCTGCATTCTAGGGTGTATCCTCATACATCCACCACTATGTCCTCAGACTACCAGCACACATCCATACATGCGGCATGACATAGTATGGTAGAACACCAAATAACCTTCGATTAGTGGACTGTATCTAGCCCTACATCAACTGTGCAAAGTACCCATGTACTGCCACAGTTGCATAATGTGTTATGCAATGCAATTATACCACTGTTTGTAACCAGGTCAGTTGTACACATACCAGGGTCCTTCGAATGTTGTCAGCATTAACACAGTCGACTGTTGCTGTACACCAGTAAACAACACCCTCATGGTTGGATATGACCTAAATGTACTTTCCCTGGATATGTACATCCCACACTCATACAACATAAATGAAAATACCATAGCTGTTGTTGTCCTTTCTACATACAGGTGGCTACATTCATTACACACATGCATATGGCAGATAGGTCCATGGCTGCTGGCTGCTGAATGATAACAGTACATAAGGTTTGATATCTATGTTGACAGAGGTAATATTCCTTCTCTACTGGTCACCCATGACACCTATCATATCATACAACAACCCATGTGGCATGTATGTCATTAGACATGTCCACCTAAATGCCTACAAACATACCCAAATAACAGGATCATAAGACCTACACACATGGCCTGTATTGACAGACTCAGGGAAATACAGCTATGCTCTGTATGTTCCTGAGTAGTTACAGGTGATATGTCCATGATATGTACAGCCATGTGTGCCCACAGCTCCTACATATACCCCATGTCAACAATTGCAAGCCATGCATGCTGTGTGCTGTCTGGACATTAACCTTATTATCACAATAGCCATAATGTGCTGGGCTGAGATGTTTACAAGCCACAGACCTTGCACATGCTTGAATGAGTGTAATGCCTAGCTCAAACAGAGCACATTGCTGGCACTCTTCCAGTAACCATGAGGTGTGTGTGTGGCATATATGAAGTGCTCACTGTTGACCATTACAGTGTCCTGGCTTCACCGTGGAACTGTCAAGTAACAGCTTGTGGGATCATGACATGTAATATTGCTGTGTGTGTCTTGCTGATATGTGCTGTTGGCATGAATGTACACTTGGCTATTCAGTGAAGGTGGTTGTGTGTCCTACCAGTACATGAATACAACATCCATTATGGTGTAAGGCTCGGCTAGGTTTCACACATGGTGTGGGGAAGGTGTGGAATGTATCCTCTTGACCTGCTAGTCCACTTACTGATGGAGACTGCATATGTGTACATGTATTGATGTGTGTTTAGATTCCATGCGTGTGCAGTGTCTGATGTTTGAAGGTGACTGTTGTCTTAGTACATCATGCTGTTGCAATGCAGCCTCAACATTTCCAACTGTATATGGCAATATGCTCAAAGTACAGTAAGCTGGACATGACAACTAAGTGGCGGGGCTACTTTGCAGATAAATGATTACTGAGGACAGCTCACAGGTGTGTTACAACCATTCCTACAATAACCTGTGTAACTGCTACACTATGGTTCTGTTAATTGAAGTGGAAGAAACACAACGTAGAATGCAGTAAGGGTGACACTGAAGGCAAACCTCTTGACACCTGTAACAGTAACACCTCCCCTGTGCATATATTGTGCATATATCAGCACAGGTGGCAAAGGAAAGAGTCAGTACACTTTGTAGCACATGCAATAGTGCTGTAACACTGTAATACCTATCATGAGATAGGCAGGTGTTTGATTCACAGTATTGGCACGTGTGGGTGTGTGTGTGTCCATATATGTCACATATGGTGGGGAATACATCCCAAATGTTTTTCACTCTCCTGAACACTGTGGTAGACATCAGTACAGAGTGAAGTGTAGAAAGAAAGGTATAAGCAGGTGGTTGAATCTCACACATGTTAAGTGTCTGTATGTGTGTGACATAGGTGTATATCTTTGTGAATGCCACAGTGTGTGTGTGTGTGTGTGTGTGTGTGTGTGTGTGTGTGTGTGTGTGTGTGTGTGTGTGTGTGTGTGTGTGTGTATGTATGGCTGTCTGGTCCCTGATGTGAAGCTGTATTTTGCCATAATGAAATGTTAAGGCCCCCTCTCCCCATCCACTCAATGCAATCTAGTATCCCAGTTGATGTCATCAATCTTAGAAGGGCATTCTAGCCGCCTGTAAACATGTACACCCTGGGGTGAGGCTTGTTGTTACATAGCCGACTGATGAACCCCCCCACCTCACATTCACTCACTGCAATCTAGTATCCCTATTGATGTCTTCGATCTTAGGCCATTCCGACTACCTGTACACGTGTAATCTCTGTGACGCGTCTTGTAATTGCGTAGTACTATAATGATGATTTGCACATAGGCAGGGGTTCTCATCCCAACACTGGCAACTGTGTGTGTGTGTGTGTGTGTGTGTGTGTGTGTGTGTGTGTGTGTGTGTGTGTGTGTGTGTGTGTGTGTGTTTCAGAGTATGTGTTACTGTCTGTGAATCCCTGAATGTGTGGGTGTGTTACTGTGTCTGTGAATCCCTGAGTGTGTGGATGTGTTACTGTGTCTGTGAATCCCTGTGGGTGTGTCTGTGTTTGCATCCTGCCATGATAATGGATATTACTGCTTCCCAATGAGAAGCCATTTTTTCCACTGGCTTTACCCTTGTCATCTACCACTCTTTTACCTCCTCCCCACTCCAGGTAACTACACCTGTGATGTCACCCACTATGGATGTGACAGCTCTGAACACAGTAGCTTACTACACAGCTATCATGCTCTTGGATCATTAGATCAGTAAACATAATTGAAACCTGGGAGATTAAAACTACGATGTGGAAGCTACAAAGTGCATGCAGGTATTGTCATACAGACCTGTGAGTAGTCAACATTTACATAATGGACACTAACCACAAACACTGACATCCTCCGGCACATGCAATTACACCTGAAAGAGGAAGGCAGAACATCAAGATCTACATGCAGTTACTGTTACACATGATACATACTGTCAAACATACCAAATGCATTCTAAAACTGTAATACATGGTATGTCCGTTGCCTGTCAAACACTACTCAACAATATTAATCTACAATTGTTTTCCTAGTATGTTCACCCTATGAGCATGTCCCTGCACTGATGATGTGGATGACAGGGATGCAGCACAAGCATCATCATATGCACAGGGTGATAATGTTTGTCAGAGGCCTAGGCTGCACCATTGGATGACATCATGTGTGTGGGTTAGGGCCTTTGATATCATTGGGCATGTGTGGATGTTATGCGTGTATGTGTTGAGGTTCCCTACATTTGTTTCTGATGCGTGTGTGTATGTATGCACACAGGTCTGGCATGTGGCTGGCCTATATTGGGGTATTATTGACAGCTGCAGACTGTACAGTGCAGGTTCCACAGTTCACGGTGTCCGGCCATGGGGTTGCACGGCCAATACCAGGCAGAGGTCCAGATTGGGTACTGGCTGATGACATGTCCACTGGAACTGTGTCCCTGTTGGGACTGTCCTGGACCATGTGCATGTGGCATGCTGTGTCCTGATGTGGACAGCACAGCACCAGCTGCATTGCTGCTGCTACTGCCACTATGGGAGCGGGCATGTGAAGTAGCATGTTCACATAGACCTTCAACAGGTGATGTAGCTGACCTATGTCCATGTGTCTGACACCTCAACAGATGTTCCAGCACAGACATTCCACACTCGAGGATTGACATGCCATGGTCAAGGACTCCCACCATGTCACCCAATCATCTATCAAAGACATCTGCAAGATGGTGAGCATTTGCAATTGCCTGGATGTTGTCAGTTAAAGAACAGACAGCAGCCCTCTGAAGCCTCTGACCTTCTCTGTTGTGCCATTCAGCATGTGCTTGTGCCTCCATTACAGCCTGAAACATGTGTCTGGTGACACCAGCTGATGTGCTTTGTCTTGCAGGGGCATGTTGGCCAGTGGTCCTCCTACAAGCAGCACTGGGCACATGCCTGTGTGGGACATCACCAGTCAGTTCACTGGGATCATGGTGTGCAGGCACACCTTCCATAGTCTCCACACTTCCCTGTTCCATTCTACCATCCGCCAACTGTCCTTCCTCTATGGCCACTGGTGATGGGGTATGTGTAGGCAGGAGAACTGTGTGCAGGGTTGAGGGGGATACAGGTGGAATTACAACCAATGGCACAGATTCAGCCCCTGACAACCCTGCCTGTGCCTCAATCATACTTTCATCATCACTGCTAGAGTCTGTGGGGACACAAACATCAGGTGGACCACAGGTGGGCAATGCACCTACATCAATACCTGTGGAGGCAGACAAGAACTGTACATTACAAGTTATACAGCACAGCACACACACAGACAGACACACACAGATAGACACACACAGACAGACACAGACAGACAGACACATACAGACAGACAAATGCTATGGCACCCAACGGCATGCAACATGCATGTGATATGGCAGATGGCATTCAGCTTAGACAGTTATAGTGTTAGTTATCATACATCCCTGAGTTGCACACAACAGCATGCATGTGTTATAGAAGAAGGCATGCACCTTACACATTAGCATACATCCCTGTGTTGCACCATTTGTGTTAGTAGCTTATGCCCCATACCTGCAAGACAATGCATGCACTATGCACCATTGCACTGCAATGCCATGTTTTGTGCAACAAACCCCACATGTTAACAGACCATCGCTGACCTTTGTACATCTGCCACTGATGCTTTGTGTTGGCCACTGCCCCTATGTGTGAGGAGGACATGTGCAGAAGGATATGTGGAGTGAATACTATGTTTGCCTGAGCCCTAGTTGCATATCTCCCCCAAAGCAGTGCATGTCTGTTCAACATTATTCTGCCTACCCCTGAGCTGAGTCTACAGAGTCTATATAGTATGTGCATGTGGCTGTACACACATGTTTGACATGGCTGTCCCTACTTTGCAATGGTGCCACAGACCAGCACAGGTTAACAGTACACCAGCCTGATGTGTGGCATATGACCTTGCCAATCACATGTAGTATGACATGTCTTCTGCTGATGTGTTGAATGACATGTATACATGTGTAACACAATGGTGTCCTTTCAAATATATAGTAAGGCAATGGAGTCCCAATGCAGGGACGTGTTATACTAACATGGACCTTCAGCTGATGCAATGTTGTCAGTCCACCCTACAACTATGCAGTGACATACTGCACATTGAGCTGATGTGCATAGCCATTGCAGGGCATCATGTGGCTTCACTATTGCTATACAGTGTGAGTTACAGACACAGTTCATAGCCATGACTGTGTTCAGATACAATACATATCTAATGTGGAATGTGACCCACTTCACTGAGGTGTATACACACTAAACCCTAATGTGGAATGTGTGACACAGGTCACTGTAGGGTATACAGATGACACCCCTGCACATCTGCAACCATATTACTGATGCTTGGCAACTATGCCCAGACATGGCAGTACTCCATGTCCCACATGCCATCTGTGTACCTCACACACATGAGGAGCAAGCATGACAGTGATGTCTGACACCAGCAAGGTGAATGTATTGTATCTGTGGCCACTGTGGTTGTATGTGTATGTTGTGCAACACGTTTATTTATTTAGATACTGTATAGGTGAATGCTTTCATGTCATGACACACTCAAGATGTTCAAGACATGTTCTGTGGTGGTTTTGATGTCATGTCTACACAAGCTGTGCAAAGGCCTGCATGATGTTTAGTGTTTCACATCTGCAACATCACCATTACACAAAGGCCATAGTTGTATTGTGTCGAGCCAATGTACAACATGGCGTACACACATGTACATCACTTCTACTGTGTGTGTTGCTTCATGTCTTTGGCCATCCTCCATGGCCATGTGTACACATGTTTTGTCCAATGGTTGTGATGGGCATCTATGTCACATGTCAGTGTTATCCCATATGACATACACCCATAGATGTCATATGCTCCACTGAGGACAGGGTTATGCAGACAAAGACTGGTATGTTTGGGATGTGAGATATCATGTTTTTCAGGATAGTTGAGCAGTGTTGCAGTCAGCCCACTACATGTCATGGACATGTCAGATAGCACATGACATTGTGTGACATTCATAGCATGGATATAATCCACAAGGGTGAATCCTGTGGGCTGGTCATACTCCAGCTCCAAAACATTTAGAGTGTGTGCACAGATATGCTCTCTGTATAGTACTGTTTGTATTCCCCACATTTGTAACACTGATCTGTAGTACCTGTCCCTACAGTGAACTGTACCTTCACCATTGTATTCACAGCTATCCACACATCTGGCAATGACAGTTTGTAAGGTTTAGTGTAGGTGTTTCATATAGTCTTCAATCATTCCACATGGGTAACCACTGTGATGCATTGCAGGTCTGACCACTGTATATTAACAGGACCACCATACATTATGTGTATATGTGTTAAATGGCCACATGGCAGATAGCATGCAATTAATATGATCTGTGCATTATCAAGCCTGGCAAATAACAATCTCATGTGCAACAGGCTGGTGTCACTGCAAAATGCCAGAGGTACCTAAATAGGAGTGTCACAGCAATAAGATCATTATCCACACCTGTATGATAGCTACAGGGTGCAATGTCCATGTTAGCACATAAGCCAGTGCAATAGACTATACTATGGAGTATGCACATCTGTGCATACATAGAGTAGCAGACTATAGTATGTGGCATGTGTGCATACATGCCTCACATATGATGTCACATTACATATTGTACAGTAACACATGTAACAATATGAAATATAGTTGTGTTATATGTGCAGTAGTGACTTACCAGGCAACTCCAGGCTTGGTGGTTGAGAGACACTCACCTCCACAATACCAGCTAAAGCTTGTGGATGGAGGTCTGCAGGTGTCCCCAGGTTGGCCAGTAGCTCCTCGGTATTTGTGAGTGGGGCTGGGTGAGTGGCCCCCCACCTGTTGCACCTTGTTCCCTGGTGATTGCATTAGCATGCTGTTTCGCCCATCTTATGAGGTCCGTGCAGTGTCGGCGCACATGCTGATAGGTATGATTGTTGCCACCAACATCATTTACCCTCCTGCGGAGTTCCTCCCACTGGGCATCCCACTGCTGTGCATCCTGTGGCACATAGCTGAAGAGTGTTACATGGTTGTCGAGGAGGTATGGGACGAGGACCTCATCCTCCATGCGGGTGTATGGTGGCAGCCTGGCACGTGGCATACCTGGAAGACATAATGATGGAGACAGGTCACAGTAACTCACAAAGAAGTACAGAAGTACAGCTGAACATACATGTGTATCACATTTATTAAGATTACAAATATGTCTTTGCAAATCTACATGACACTAACACCACTGACATGTTTAACTCACACACATTTGACACTTACTGGTGATCTGATGTTATCACCATATATGTGTGTGTCAAGTGATGACATTGCTCATATTCCATGTGGATGTCTTGATGTGGGCATGTCTGTTTGCCTGTACTGGTGTCTTTACCTATCAGCACATGCCTGGATGTGTTCACATTAATGCAATAGACCTTAATGCTGTGTATATGTCACATATATAGTCATACACAGCCTTAAGGGTCGTGACCTGTGACCCTGCATACTTGCTCACAGAAAGTTTTACATGCATGTGTTTTGCCATATACATCTACATGGCACTGTACAGCTGTTTAGCATCCTGCCATGTGTTACCCATGTTGCACATGTGAAACACATGGGACAATGGCTAGCCTGATGGTATTTGCAGGGTTGGATATCAACTATAGCATGTATGGTCATAGTGAACTAGTAGGCTATATGCCCTGGGCCATTTATGAGCCAAGGCTGAAAGGTTACCAAGCTGTAGCCAACAGACAGGTAAATTTCAGTGGCCAGTTCAAGCAGTGCCACAGAACTGATCCACAGGGTTACTGATATATTTGCCATGCGGTCATCACACCATGTCACAAAGAGGGGCAATGTGCAGCTTCACTGGACAGGGATACGTAGTATGGCAGAAGCATGTAAAGTGTATGGGACAGAGATCTGTCAGGCATGTTGTGATCCTTGTACTAGAAAGATGGATGTCCATGAAGTATGTGTTTGTTTGAAATCAGGATGTGTAAGTGTAGCATGTCCAACATCTCTGGGTTGGACATGGCTTTATTCAGGGTAGGCATCATGTTACATATTGGAGCTAGGGATTGGGAAGGCCAGTGTAGGCCATCTGAACATGGCCAATAACCCTTAAAGGAGATATGTGATCTATTATGGGTTACTTGAGTGTTGAGTATGGCTGAACAATGATCTCTGTATTTATGGATGGTACCCTGTCATGATTAGGGGTGCCATGTATGACTACCTGACTGGTGTGGTGAAGTAACTATCAAAGGAAAGACTACTGTCCAGCTGCATCCCATACACACACAGTTTCTATTATGTTGACCGCTGCCTAGGTGGTAGTTCATGGGTACAGGGTTTTTAACATAGGGGATGACAATGCAATACTTAGTTGTCAGATTGTGGACATACGTCACACACCACACATTGACCCACAAAGGCCCTTCTGTATGTTGACTGCAGCACACTGAGTCAACTATTGCTCCTAGTTCATAGTCATTTGCAAACAGCAATAGGCAGATGCCTTCTGTGTTAGTCTGTGTGGTATAGATAACAAAGAGGGGAAGTACCAGGAATTAACCCTGTATTACTGTAGCTGGCACTGGTTTGATGTGCATGTATTAGTTAGACACCTTCTGTAGTGTTGGTTCTGCCAGCAGTCCAGTTGTCAACAACTCCTCTGACATAGGAATATATACCTAGTTTACTGAATGTAGCTGGAACACAGTATGGATGATGGTGTTCTAAGACCTGGCAAGGTCATGATATGCTGTGTGAGTCAACCTTACTGTCATCTACATCTGTACTGACTACATCAAATATGTTGATCACGGTTCATGGCCTTACAGATCATACTCAGCAGGGTAGTAGTGCACTATTTCCCATTATCAGTGGTGTCTCTCCCTTTGTGGGGTGTGATGACTGTTGCTGTGCACCATTCAGTATGTACACAGCCTGACATGAAGCTATGATTGAACATGATGTGTATGTAGAGAGCAAATTGTTCTGACATTTCTGTAGGATACACCCTGGGATGTTGATAGGTCCCATTAAAGCTGTATGTATGGCCTTAGAGAGTGCAGCTTGTACCTGCATAGTTGTTATTACAGGGGCTCTGTAGTGTACATGGATATATAAATATGTGTACCTATTGGGGGGGTGGGAGTGGGTTTAGGTTCTCCAATACCCTATCTGGATGAACAGGTGCTATTTCTGTAGGTGCAGTACTTCCCATGCCATAGTGCTGTGAAGCACAGCAGGTCTTGTTGTTGCCATTACGATTCATGACACAGCTATAGAATGCTCTGTGGTTGGCCTTATAATATGTGGCTGATTAGTTTCACAGTAGCGTTGTGTGGTTTCATATGGTGTATCTGCATCTTACTGAGGCTGACCAGGGATCACCTCCACTCATGTGTGTTTACTCTTGCAACAGTTACTACCTTCTGTGGTACACTTTAAGACAGGGTATCGCCAGTTTGCCTTCTTGTTTGTGTTTGTTTGAATCTTGGTTCTGTTTCAATGGCACAATCACTGCACTTATGTGAGTGCTTAAAGTTCATTTGTATAGGATTCAGCATTTGCACATGCATTGTTCATCTGCATGGGTGCCATGACAGTCACCACTTTGCTCTTAAGAAGCATAACATTGGCTTTGGAGACTGACTATGTGTAGCATACTGTTAGCCCTATTTGTGTGACTATGGTGATCCAGGTCATTGGGGTTGATGAAATCCAACATGAATTGAGCACAGATGTTGGTACATGAGGGATCTTCCCAGTTCATAATGGAATAGTTGAGAGCAGCCATTTTTATGTTTTTCTGTCTCAAACTTAATATTCCCCATTACAGCACAATATGACAGTTGGGAATTCTGAGGCATGGTGAGTAATCTGCTGCAAGTTGCTCAGCATAATGCAGCTGAAGTTATACAAGTACAACTAACATGGGGGTGTACATATCCTTCAGGAATATGGACACATCTGTGGCCCATGTGTTCCAATAAAGGATAATCGGCAAGAGGTGAGGTATGTGTTATAACATGGTCATGCAGGTGTGCTCTTCAGAAAGTTGAACCATATTTCAGTCACTGCACAGATATGTTCTCCATGTTAAGGACTGACATAAGTGAGTCCATATTGTGTTTCTGAAATGTATCATTGAGTAGCAAGACCCGCAGTTTATTGCTTGAGTATCACTGTTACAGCAGTGGACTTTCACTTCAACTTTGCATGATGAAGGCACTATAGGGGAAGCATGAGCCCTAGCCAGTTTCCAGATTCCCAGGGGTGATAGGTGCAGGCCCTGTCTGGCAAAGCATCATGGTCTGTCAACCATGTTATCCCAGGCAGAGAGATACTGGATACCCTTTGAATTGCACCAGTACATTAGACAATTGTGGAATACTGTCCTTTTGTCCCTGTACTGCAGTATCATTCTGGCCAATGGCAGAATGCTACCCAGGCCTTAGGACATACCTGCATGTGCTACAAGACCTGACAGTTCCTACATGTGTGATTCCATGCAGTCCAGGCTACTGCATCACAGGTCCTGCACAACAACATGGAATATGCCAGGGCCATGTGTATAGTTCAAAAGGTGGTCTGAGTGTTTGGGTATGTGGCTAATCATGGTAGACAGGCAGCTGATAGTATGTTTGCCCTCATATAGCTTGGTGTGTAACATAGTGCTAGAGCTTGCATTCGCAAATGAGTACTGTTGGGCATGTTTCTGGCCACGTGTTCTGAGGTGTGCACAATTATGCAAATTATGTCATACAGTTTGTGTATTTTGTTATCTGTCTATTCCAGATTGGGAGGTCACTTGCTTGGCCAGATACTTAGAAGCCTCTGTGAATGTGTATGATTTCTGGTAGTATGTGTGGGTGTCCTTACTGTGTTCTGGTAAGGGTATGTGTTGGTTGTGATGATGAGATGCATGTGTTAACCTACACCTCATGACTGTCCAGTCCAGTCATGGCTGCAGACGGGACTTCCTTCCAGCTTACCCCTGTAGCTGCATCCCAGACAATGTGTGGGGTGTGGTGTTTGGCAGTGTACATGGCATAGAGATTACATTCCCCCAGGATGGCCACATACACAAAGCTGACATTAGTAAACACCAGTAGCTGACTAGTGGACATGCCTGTATGAGCATTCAGTACTACAAGTACCAAGTACTGTATTTAGTGTACTTATTGCTTATGAAGATGTTTTAGACAGTGATGCTCACAAGTAATTATTTGTGTTATGGATGTGACAACATTGGCTATTACAGAAACATATTAGCTACCTTTAGCAGCAATCCTCCTCTGAGGAGCACATCACATCCTGATAGTTGATTACAGATGATGCAAGTGTCTACAGGTCTGTTTCCTTTTCCGGGTATATACTCACATATCCATCAGAACCATGAGGTCTGTTGGGCACAGACACCCCCTCCCCAAACAGAGTCATGTATCAATAGACTCTGCTGCCATTATCAACATGATCAGGATATAATCAGATAGTGTAAGCCATCACCTATGAAGCAGCTATTACACATGGGCAGCAGTATCCTACATCTTACACTCCTACTGCAGATGTTACACTGGAGTTAAAGATGATATGAAACCTGTTTCATTACCAGTACTGTGCACTACCTTACATACAGTATTTGCAAGCAGCTGTTAGTTTGGCAATGAGTGGTTAGGCTACACAAACCTGAAAGTTTGACCAGTGTGTCTCTACTATCAATATCCATGCTATGTAGGTGTGCACATAGTCATTTGGCCCAGCCCTGTAACAAGGGTCACTACACATTTGCATAACATGTACACATGCACAGCTGTTATTGCTTGCAAGCGATACTAGAGAGGTGGATATTACATGTGTTATATGCATGGATAGTTACCTATCTCTTCCAATTATCTTTGCTATCATGCTGCTAAACTCTCAGATGAATACAAGTCATATGTATCCTGTTACTGAGTATTGTAATTGCCAACATACATAACTAATGTTTGCATAACATAACAGAAATGCTATGTAAAATGGAATACAGATCTGCCTAAAATACTGTACATTACACAGTTATTGGCACAATATCCCTCAGTGCAAACCATATTTGCACAGTAAGCCCACCTCTGACATGTCCATCTTACTTCTGCACCCATACATTTGTCTACTGTTAGAATATATGGGCATATACTATCCCCTGTTATAGCACATACTTCTTGGACCAACCCTGACACTGACAGTGGCTGGAAGAGAATTGGTGAGTTCCAAGCCCATATATATCATCCCTTGTGGTAAATGAGGAGTTTGCCTTGTGACCCACAGCAGTACACACATAGAATACTACAATGATTACTACTGTTCAACTATACATCACTACAAGATAGCTATTTCCACTATATGCATTGATTACACTGTAATTCCTACAAAACAGGTACTACATACACAGACATACTAAATGTTATACATACCTTCTTAGTAATTGGAGGGGTTATTGATTGGTATATTACTCGTTTTCGGTTTGTGTTTCAGTATTTTGTACTATTCTACAGGTAGATACAGATGGTTTGAATGTGTGACAAGGCATCCTTTTATAGTTAAGAGATCAGTAAAATGTGCTATCCTGATAACCAATTGGTGTTCCTAAGTAGTTAATTACATGCACATCAGCTGTGCAGCTACTGCCTTAGCCAATACCATGGCAACAGTGGAGTATAACTGAGTACTCCACTTGGGCGTTGTCCCTTTGCCTTACTTGTGAGGAAGACAGCCTGGAAGTGTTGTTTGAAATCTATTGCAACAGCTGCATGGAGGCAAACACTAATGCAGAATACAAAAGTAACCACCCCTTTCAGTCCATCTTGCTGTTTTAAAAATAGTAACTCTCCACTAAACCTTAACTTTTTAAACAGGTAAAACTCAAGTTACCTACTTTCATATCTAACTTCTCTAGTGCACACTGCAGAGTGCATTCTTTTCAATCTTACCTTTAAGCATCCCTGTTACTAGCACTTTCTCTAATACCTAAAAAGATCATCTCTACTTGACTCCAAGTAGACTTTTCTCTGTCTGTTAAACCTAGCACTTGCTCCTACAGTACTTATTACCTTGATATGGCACTCTTATAGATAGCACTCCAAAAAGGCAAACCCCCATTTCTCGGTCACCCACATCCCCCGGTATCTCTTTTAAAGTTTTTTGTCTAGTCCTTCTAGCATGTCGAGGGATCAGTTGCTAGTGTCCTCTCCTGCTCAGCTGGTGAACCTGGGAATATTGAGGCAATGTTACAATTGCCTCATGTACACAGACAACCCTCTCCTCCTCCCACAAAACACAAATACATGCGAGAGATGCAACTATACGGCCAAACTGGAGGCTGAGCTCTCTCAACATAGGACTGGCAAGACCAGTCAGGAGGAGAAGGTTACCACACACACTATAGACCCAGTCTCACATAGTACCATCACAACCTCAAATCATACACATAAACACACAAAGACATACTCAAGTGGCGGCTCTGATCAAAAATCTACCAAAACAGCAGAGGCCACCAAAGCAGACACCCAAACAACCACCACCTCAGAACACAACACCTGCAACACATAGACCTCACAGTCAGAGTGTCAAACAGTCACAGCCCTTAAGGCCAAACACAATGCCAGACACACTAGTCATTGGTGACTCCATAGTCAGACACACTGACGTCCCGCTCACCAGACTGAGTAAGGAGAAGGTCACAGTAAGCTGCCTGTCGGGCGCTAGAATCCGCCACATAACGCAAGCACTCAGGTCTCTCAACAGCAGGTACAAATACGACTCAGTCATTGTCCACGCTGGTGTAAACGACCTGAGACGTACCTCCTGGACTACATGAAAAGAGACATTGAGGAGCTCTCTGATTATGTAGCCCAGGCAGGTATGACCCTGACCTTGAGCAGTATCCTACCTTCACCAAGAATGATGCCACAATACAGAGATAAGATGATCAGCTTTAACAATTGGCTTAAACTCTGGTGTCATTCAAAGGGGATCCAATGTCTGTCTGCCTGGGATGACATGCTGGACAAGCCACGCTGCTGGGACGGCTTGCACCTGTCACCCCTGGGATTCCGGATATTGGCAAAGGCTCTTGCCACCCCCATAGTGCCTTTTTAGGCAAGGCTCAAATTCTAAACCTACCACCCTAGAACACAAAAAGGAAAAACTAAGGGTAATGCTGCTCAATGCCAGAAGTCTAAATCTCAAAATGCACGCACTCGAGGCCCTTCTCAGTATGGAGAACATCGATGTCTGTGCAGTGACAGAAACCTGGTTCAAGGCTCCTGAGAGCACCCCAGCACTATCAGGTTTTACCTCTTATCATGTTCCGGCCCCAATATCCGGACAATACCAAGAAAGGAGGGGTATCCATATTCATCAAAGACACCCACACCTCAAGACTGGTGGCAATGCACGATGCATCGGAGACCATCCAGGTGCAATTAACCATAGGCAAGACTGCTCTGCAAATTGTAGCATGTTACAGGCCACCCTCACAAACTCAGGAACCTCACATGGCCTTCCTGAAAACACTAGAGGATAAATGTATCACCAAACACCATCATACTAGGTGACTTCAATTACCCTAATATAGACTGGGAACACTACTCAAGCCCAAACACCCTAGCCCAAAGTTCCTGGAATTCATAAACTCAAATGCCATGGAACAACTAGTCACCATCCCCACAAGAGGAGAAAACATACTTGATCTCATCATCACGAACATGGGAGCACAATGTTCAACACCGGAAGTATACCCCTCACTGGTGAGATCAGATCACAAACTAATCTCGCTGGAGGTCCTCATCCCACCCCACCTGAAATAAAAAGACCACAGTAAAGAACTTCTCGAAAGCCGACTTCACACTTCTAAAGACTAGTGTGGTCTCCTTTAAGGCCCAGAGCCGGGCGGAAAACAGTACTCAAGCCGCTGAATCACTTACAAATGCCTTCTACCAGCACCTGCAGGACTGCATGGATAAGGCAATCCCAAGCAAAACAAAGACTCTTTGTACCAAAGGCAAGCGTCCAGTCTGGTGGACCCCAGCCATAAACAAACTCTACAACAAAAGGAGGAAGCTACTACAAGATAGAGCAAAATCCTTAAAAGGTAAGACACCTTTGATCACTATAAGTAAAAAACTAAGAGCTCTCATAAAATCATCCAAAGCAAATTTTGAGAGAAAAATAGCTAAAGACTCAAAAGACAATCATAAGGCCTTCTTTAGCTATGTTAGAAACCTGGGAGGAAACTCCCAGATATGCTCAGAACTAGTTCAAAATGATGTGAAGATTACTGATCCTACAGACATTGCCAACATACTGGCTGACAGGTTCAGTGCAAACTTCTCCCCCCCCAAAAGGAGAGATATCTATACCAAACGATTGCAGCCCCCCAAACATCTCCAGCGCCCAAGTGATAACTGCTCTCTCCAAAGCAAAAAACACAGCATCCATGGGACCTGATGGTGTCCCCGGCTGTGTGCTCCACAAACTCAACGAGGAATTAAACCCACAGCTAGGACAGCTGTTTAATCATAGTCTTACCTCTGGATACGCACTCAGGAGTGGCGCACTGCAACTGTGGTCCCACTTCACAAAGGCGGTGCCTCCACCGACCCTGGAAATTACCGCCCATTAGCTTGACAAGCCTTATCTGCAAAGCCATGGAGAGGATCATAATGGACCTCATAAATAAAGACATAGGGAATTTGCAGACTTTGGATCCATCCCAGTTTGGCTTTGTCAAAGGCAGATCATGCCTTCTAAACTTGGTTGACTTTTCAAACAGTCACCAAAGCCATTGATGAGGAAAGGCAGTCCATACAGCCTACCTCGATCTGGCGAAGGCCTTCGATACAATACCCCACTCGGGTATCATTGAAAACTCATCAGCTTAAATGTTAACCCATACATCACAAGATGGGTTGCAAACTGGCTGAGTGACAGAACCCACAGGGTCAGAGTTGCTGGCGCCATGTCAGACTCAAAGCCTGTCACAAGTGGTGTACCACAGGGCTCAGTCCTGGGCCCACTCTTGTTTGGCATCTACTTTTCCGAAGTACAAGCAAACACAGGAGGGTTATGGCTGACAAAGTTTGCAGATGTCTGCAAACTGGCGCCATAGTAGAAAACACATCTGACACAGATATCCTTCAGAAGGGTCTCACAGAAACGGATAACTGGTGCCAGAGCCATGGCCTAAAGTTAAATGCCAAAAAATGCATAGTCATACCCTTCGGGAAAAACAAGGTTACACCTAGCTACCAAATAGGTGGCAATCCACTGAGCACAGAAGAAGTTATCAGGGACCTGAGGACCCAGGTTGATAGTAGTCTGTCATTCGACACCCATGTAGCTAAAGTAGTTAGGAAGACCTTCTACATTGCCCACCTTATCATGAAGGGATTCTCATCTAGATCAAGGGAGGTCATAGTCTCCCTATACTCATCACTCATCAGACCAATGATTGTGTACAATGCCCCATTCGGAATGTATCTGTCCCGACACTCACAGCAGCTGGACAGGCCACAAAAGTTCCTCACCAAAAGGATAAAGGGTCTCAAACATCTGTCCTATGCTGCCCGACTGAAAGAACTCCAGCTCTATTCAGTCGCCGCTTGCTCAGAGGTGACCTTTGCCTAACATACAAGGCCATGTCAAACCCAGATTTGATGAATATGCTTCACCTCAAAAAATCTAGATCCATCAGAGCCACAAGGGCGGGAGACTTAAACCTCGACACGGCTATTAATAGGACGTGCTGGAGGGATAGATTCATCACCCAAAGACTCCCTATGCTGTGGAATAAAATCCCGGTATATGTGAGGCAGAGCACCTCGCTGGCCTTGTTCAAGAGAAATCTTGACCAATGGATGGGAGATCGCAGATATACCCCAGGGATTACCTCAGTGTCACTGCTCAACAGAGGCACAGCAAAATAATGGGTATAGTTCCCCATACTAAAGGGGTGGCGTAAGCCACAAAACTATGGGCTAGGCTTGTAAATGCCCTTGGGCAGATAGCCTAGTATGAACCTATGAACCTATGAACCTATAATGCCTAGAGGATTTGGTCTAAATGTGAGTACTGCTGTTATATTTCTGAACATTGCTACTTGTGCAGGGTTTGTCTGCACCTAACACTTCTGCATATATTTCAGTCTGGCCAGGATGTTTGACCAGCTCAAGGCTGCATGGCTATGCATATAATGTTAGGGGGTTTACAGTGTGCTTACCAGACATCTTTAGTTTGGTGTTAATGTGTATCATACTGTGCTGATAATCAGTAATCAGTAACACTTCCTGGTATAATTACTTTTCAACCCTCTGAAACGGGAATAGTTCAAACAAACCCTATAACATCAGCAGCTGTTCCTTTGTATAACAACAATTATTTCACATAGGGCCATGTTAGTGTGTCTGTGTCCAGGTATGTTAAGGTTTCAGCAGATGTCGTATAGTGGGTGAATAATTGGTTATGGTATGAAAGTATGTATTGTTGTAATTAGTTTGGGTGTGGGGGAGATGTTGGTGGGTGTACATAGCAGATGCAGGTGTATAGGAACCACTTTTATGCATCTTCTATATGTGCGTGGGGGTTCTTTCCCCATGTGAACACCTATCCCTTAGTGGACTAATACTATGGTAATTGCAGGTTGATTCATTAAGGCACTGTTAAATGCTTCCTGTATAGCATGCAGGTACTGTTAGTCCTTGAATCCTTTTGGCAATACATTGGAATGTAATAAAGTTTTGATAAATGAAAGCTGTCTGTGTATTTCTGTCATGGATATTTGCAGTCATTGTAGTTGTGTTGGTGACTGCGTCCATAGAACATATTTGTAATAGTGTATTGGCATATACTCTTCATATGTTATGTTCATATTGTTTGGGGGGGCAGAATGTGTGATTGCTATGGTCCATGTTATACTCAGATAACACTTCAGATGCTGTATATACACATGTATGTATGTATGTGTGTGTATATATATATATATATATATATATATATATATATATATATATATATATATGTATGTATATAGATATATAATATATATTATTGCATACGTTTATCTGTACCTCCATAGATGTGTAGATGTTTTTAACCTATCTATATATCTACATATACATGTATATCTGTATCGACATGTATCCATGTATCTCTCTCTCTCTCTCTCTATATATATATATATATATATATATATATATATATATATATATATATATATATAGAGCATACACCTTTCATTCGATACATGGTGGTTTATCCTATTTCCACACAATCCTCTCTTTTGTGTTTTAACCTGTCTGAATACATAACTGGCATAGGTACATCTCAGGTAGCTTAGTGGTAGGTTATACTGAGAATGTTGTAAATGGTTGTGGGTTCTAATCCTGGAAGGGGTTATTATTTCACCTCTCAGAGTAGGCACTGGTAGGGAAAGTGTGAATAATGCACATTTAAGTGGTTGTAAGCAGGTTTGCCTGTGGACTGAGTGACATTAAGCAAAGGTTAAACCTGTGAAGTGCTTATCCTTTTAACTGTGTTTAAGCGCCGCTTACCATCGTGCAAACCTGCTTATAACTGCTTAAAAGTACTTTAATCCACCTGCATCCAATAGCCCTTATTGTTGCCCTCAAAATAAATTAAAAGCCATTGCACCCAGGACCATGAACACCACAGTCACTGACTTTACCACTAAGGCATCTCAGATATGTACAAATGTTATGGTGTTTAGAATATACATTTTACTACAGGCATTCCTCACTACTGAAAATAAATGTGAGTCAGTTGGTGTACATATGTATGATACATGTTAATGTTCATATGTTTGTGGAATTATGTGTTGCAATGTGACATGACAGGGTGTATTATGGATGAGAATGGTTCTTGTTTTGTGTCCTTTTTATATTGTCTCCATACTCCATGTATACCCCTCCAGTTTACTTATTGAACATCCAACCCAGGCTCTCCTTGATGCATGATTTCATTACCCATCATTCCTCCCCACCACAATCTCCACATGCACAACAACCATCCCTTCTATGGTGAATTAGGTTATTATTAATAGCTATAATACCAGAGTTGCATGTGTTTTGTGTACACTTCAATTCCTTTGGATTGCTTCTGTGTCACGAAGTGTGTTCATAGATGTTTATATATATATCTATATATATCTATATATATATATATATATATATATATATATATATATATATACATATATATATATATATATATACATATATATATATATATATATATATATATATTATATATATATATCTATATATATAATATATATATATATATATATATTATATATATTTATATCTATGTGCAGACATTACTGACATATATATATATATATATATATATATATATATATATATAGTTAGTATTAATTTGTAACAGTTATACATATGTAGACTTGTATATATTGATTCACAAACTACAGTACATTACAATATACTGTACATATGTACACAAAGTGACTGTCCCATTTGTGGTCAGTACTGTGGAATGCCTATAGTATAAGGTGTAGTCTAAAGACCATGAAACATGTATACAGATCAGATGGCTTAGTGGTAAGTCCCATGACTATAGTGTTCATGGTCCAGAGTTCAACACCTGCAATGCTTTAAAAATGTTTTTTACTCCAGAATAAGGCTCATTTAAGCAGTTGTAAGCATGTTTAAACATGTTTCTGTGACATTAAAGCAGCAGTTAAACAGTTAAACAAACTTTAAAACATATAACCTGTGCGCGCAAACACGGCCACATCTGCTAACTACTCAGGATATATACATTTCAGTGAAGTAACATCTCACTATGTGCTTATATAACATTACATTCTCTGTTGACTTTACTATCCAGCACACATGGGTGTTTCAAATGTTTATTATACTGACAAATACTACCTATATATGCAAGCTCTGGTTAAGGTATACTTTTTAACATGATAATCATCCCTGACTTTATTGGGATTTGAACCTCGAATGCACAGATACTATGCAAATGCTGTAACCATTACACTATTGACATTAACATTGCTTCCACCTATTTCCTATTTAGATGATTTCTATGTGTAAGCTAAGCTAAGCAAAGGGTGGAGGCGCCCAAACCCACTGAGCTTCTCTTACTCTTGAAATAAAAACATATAACAAATGAAATGAGAGACTATAAATTACATTCCTAACTACATTAAGCATAGCCCCTCACTGACACACTTCAAGGGAAAACTTGATGTGTGAATGGGTAACAGAATATACACCCCTGGGATCATGAGAAATCTTGACCAATGGATGGGAGATCGCAGATATACCCCAGGGATTACCTCAGTGTCACTGCTCGACAGAGGCACAGCAAAATAATGGGTATAGTTCCCCATACTAAAGGGGTGGCGTAAGCCACAAAACGATGGGCTAGGCTTGTAAATGCCCTCGGGCAGATAGCCTAGTATGAACCTATGAACCTATGAACCTATGAACCTATGTGTCCCAGAAGCATACAGACAGGGGGTGTGGGGGCCCCTCCAGTTTTATAGCTGCAAGACCTGTTGGGTAAATTGAATGCTGTTGATTTCTCATGTTAACATGCCCTCTTTAGATTACTAAGTGCCCCTCTTACCCTCCACCACCCCGGTCTTCCACAGCTTCTGGCAACTTTGCCTGGAATCACTTCATTGGCTATGTTTGACAGAGTCTCAGTTACTTCATCAATGGTGCCGAGAAAGCCAAAATACTGTAGCTATGCTTCTAATTGCCCTTGGGCAGATAACCTACTATCTATCTGTGAACCTCTAAAGTGCAGGCCATCACAGTCATAATATGTGAATAAACAGAGCTTTCAGATCACAATATACAGTGAAATATCACTATGTAGTCAGAAAACAGTTAAGTCCAGCAAAAACATACAGCACACTGATACTTAATCACTCCAAAAGCCTATCTTGGAAGCTAGAAGACTTGTATAAGTTTAAGGCTTTCTATTGCTTACCAGTAGGTTACCTACAGGAAAGATGAGAAACAAGCACAGATGGGAAACATGCATGCAACACTACCATACCGGCTTATGTGTCAGCCTTAGGCTTTGGAATACTGGCCAAGGCTATTGGCGCCCCTATGGTGCCTTTTTTAGAGAAGTCTCAAAGGTGAATCCCACCTCCGTAAACAGCACAATAGCAGAATCAATGAGGGTTATGCTACTCAACACCAGGGGTTGTGATCACAACATGCATGCACTCACAGCACTCCACAGTATGGACAACGTCAACATCTGTGCAGTAACTGAGACCTGTTTTAAGGCTCCTGAGAGCACACCAGCACTACCAGACTACAACCCATACCACACATTTCAGACACAGAACATGGACTGGCACAGACATGGAGGGGGTGTATCCATATTCATCAGAGATACCTACACCTCCAGGTTAGTGGGGCAGCATGATACCTCTGAGATCATCCATGTGCAGCTAACATCAGCCACAACTGCAATGCAAACTGTGGCCTGCTACAGATCATGCTCCATGACCCAGGACCACCACTCCACCTACATGTAGACAGTGGAAAACATGACAGTCCTACCGCACACCCTGGTATTGGTCAATGTCAACTACCCTACCATTAACTGGGAAACTTACTCAAGTACTCACTTCCAGGCCCAGCACTTCCTGGAATTTATCACCTCATATGCCCTGTATTAGATGGTAAACTCCCTAACGAGGGGTGGAAGCATACTATAAGTGGTAATCCCCAACATGGGCTACAGGTGCACCACAGTGGAGGTAAACCTGTCACTGGTTAGATCTGAATATGGACTATTCACTGTTTCCACACCCAATCATCACCCCCACCCACGGAAACCACAGTGTATACCTTTCCTACAGCTAAATTCACACTACTAGAGACAGAGGTGGGGGTTTTCGCAGCCCTCACGCTAAGGGAAAACATTGCTCAAGATACAGACAGATTTACAAATGCACTCTATAAGCACCTACAAGGATGTATGGATCATGCAATCACTGGTAAACCAAGACTCACTCCTCGTAGACAAGGACACAAGTCTGTTGGACTCCTGCAATAAACAGGCTATACAACAGAAGTAGGACAGTAGTCCAGAAAATCAGTAAATCCCAAGAAGGGCAGACATCCGTGACCAGTATTAGTAAGAAACGTAGGTCCCTCATGAAATCATCCAAGGCTAACATCAACAGGAAAATAGGCAAGGATTCGAAAGATAACCACAAAGCCTTCTTTGGCTATGTCAAGGATCTAAGTGGTAACACACAGATTTGCACTGTACCGGTGCAATATAGCACAAAATATACAGACCCTACTGATATCGTCAACATCCTTGCAGATACAGTCAGTGCAAACTTTACCCCCTATCGAGCCCACAACAATACCCGAAAAGTACAGTATCCCAGACATCAGAGACACACAGGTGGATATGGCCCTCTCTAACAGCAATACACACCATCAGTGGAGGCAGATGGTGTCCCAGACTGCATCTTGCAAACACTACAAGACAAACTGACCCCGCACCTAATTAAGCTTTTCAACCTCAGCCTCTCCACAGGCTACATGCCCATACAATGGTGCGTGGCAACAATTATTCCACTCCACCAAGGTGGAAACACAACTGACCATGGTAACTACCACCCCATAAGCCTGTCTAGCCTGGTCTGCAAAGCTATGGAGTGCATCTCCATGGCACTCATTAACAAAGACATTGGTAACCTCCAAACACTTGACCCAACACAGGTCAACTTGGTTGAGTGCAGTTCATGCCTACTGAACCTGTTTGACGCCTTACAGACAGTCACCAAGACATTAGATGAGGGGAGAGGTGGTTCACACATACTACCTGGACCTTGCCAAGGCTTTTGACACCATTCCCCACTCAGGTATTATTGATAAACTCACCAGCCTGTACATACACCCATACATCACAGGATGGGTTGCCAACGGGCTTACACACAGGACCCACATGGTACAACTAGCGGTCTCTAGGTCCACTCTTAACCAATCACGACTGGTGTCCCACAGGACACAGTCCTGGGACCCCTACTGTTTGGCATATACTTCTCAGAGGTACAGGCAAACACAGGTGGACTATGGCAGACCAGGTTTGGCAATGACTGCAAACTGAGAGCCATACTTGACAGTCCAGCTGTCCAGCTGACACAGACATCCTTCAAGGGGCCTCACAGAGACCAACACAGGGTGTCAAAGTCATGGCCTCCAGCTAAGTGCCACAAACTGCATGGTCATTCCGTTGTGGACTATTAAGTACCCACATATTAACACATAAGTGGCAGCCACTTTAATACAGATGAGGTAATAGGGTATTGGGTGACTAAGGTAGATAGTGATCTCTCCTTTGACAATCATATCTCCAAAGTAGTTAGGACATCCTTCTATGTAGATCATCTGATTACTAAATGGTTCGCATCTAGAGATACTGAGGTTATAGTGCCCCTTTACTCATCACTCATCAGTCCCATCATAGAGTACAATAACCCATTTTGGATGTACCTCAGAAGACACATCCAACAGCTGGAACGTCCGAGAATGTACCTCACCAAGAGGATTACTGGCCTCAAACATATGTCCTATGCAGCCAGACTGAATAAACTCCTACTTTACTCAGTGGCATCTCATTTACTCAGAGATGATCTCTGCTGGTCAACAAAGCCATGTCAAACTCAGGCTTAATGGATATGCTCCACCAGTGGGAATCCATGTCACAGTGAGCCACACGCTGTAGTGAGCTGAACCTTGCCAGAACAATAACTGGAAGATGCTGGAGGGATGGATTCCTGTCACAGAAACTCCCCATACTTTGGAACAACATCCCTAATTACATTATACAGAGCCCCTCACTAACACTCTTCAAGAGAGGGCATTCATAAGCCTAGCCAACATTGGTAATTTCCAAACTCTGATCCCTACCCAGTTTGGATTTGTAAAAGGCAGATCATGTCTCCTAAACCTGATTGATTTCTTTGAAGCAGTCACCAAAGCTATAGATGAGGGCAAGGTGGTTCACACAGCTTATCTAGATCTCTCCAAGGCTTTCAACACCATCCCCCACTCTGGAATTATAGATAAGCTCACTAAACTAGGTATAAATCCCTATGTCACAAGATGGGTTGCCAACTGGTTCATGGACAGAACCCACACTGTGAAAGTAGCAGACTCCAAATCCAACTTCAGACCAGTAACAAGTGGAGTACCACAGGGTTCAGTCCTGGGTCCTCTCCTGTTTGGTATCTACTTCTCTGAAGTACAGGCTAACACAGAAGATCTTTGGCTAACAAAGTTTACAGATGACTGCAAACTAGGAGCCATAATTGAAACTCCTAACGATGTGGACATTCTACAAAAGGGCCTTACTGAGACAGATGCCTGGTATCAAAGCCATGGCCTGAAGCTCAATGCCAAAAAGTGTATTGTCATCCCCTTTGGTAAAAACTCTGTACCCATGAACTACCACATAGCTGGTAGTCTACTTAATGCTAAAAATGTGATGAGACCTTGGGACACAGGTGGACAGTAGTCTCTCCTTTGATAATCACATCACCACAGTGGTCAGGAAATCCTTCTACATGGCTTACCTCATCAGAAAAGGTTTCTCATCCAGAAAAAAAGAGGTCATTGTTCACCTCTACTCATCACTCATTAGACCCATTATAGAGTACAACACCCCTTTTGGTATGTACCTCACAAGACATCTACAACAACTGGAAAGGCCACAGAAATACCTCACAAAGAGGATTACTGGCCTCAAACAGATGCCCTATGCAGACCATCTAAAAAAACTCCAGCTTTACTCCATCGCATATCGCCTAGTCAGAGGCAATCTCTGCCTAACATACAAAGCTATGTCAAACCCAGAGCTGTTGGACATGCTCCACTTAAAGAAATCCCAATCCCTCCGAGCTACACGCTCTAGGGACCTAAACCTTGTCACCACTATAAATAGAACATGCTGGAGGGATAGATTCCAGGCCCAAAGACTTCTCATACTCTGGAACAGACTACCTATCTATGTCAAACAGAGCTTCTCATTAGCACTCTTCATGAAAAATCTTGATGATTGGATGGGAAATAGGAAATTCACTCCAGGGATCATTTCTGTGGCTCTGCTCGACAGGGGCACAGGAAAATAATTTTTCTTGGGTGGCGAAAGCCAGGATACATTTTTGGCTAGGCTTATATAGGCCCAAGGGCCTATAGCCTAGTACCTACCTATGAACCTATGAACCTATGAAACCTTGAAGAGTGGATGGGGAACAGTAGATACACCCCAGGGATCCTGCCATTGGCTCTGCTCCACATAGGGATAGTTAATGTATCAATGGGATGGCAGAAGCTGGCACATTTTGGCTAGGCTTATGAATACCCTCAGGCAGTTAGCCAAGTACCTACCTATGAACCTATGAACCTATACATACAGTATCAGTGCATGCTGATAGTTTAATTTACTGTTCAGGTGTTGACTTACCTTGTGCCAATAGCAGATGTATGTGCAATAGTTGAGGGCTGCCTATGTTGGATGCACACAGTAGACTGCCTATACATGACAATTTACATGTAGTCTTGTGTGTGTGCCATCCATTTCTACTGTGTGTACAGGTGGAGAAAGGTGTCAGTCCCTAGGTGCCTACACTGTCAGTGTGTGTGCTATACATTCCCTCCTTGCCAAGGCATGGGCATACTGGGCACGCCTCTGTCTGCCTACTGGGGCTGGATCAGAGTGTTCATGGTTTGAGTACCTCTGTGCCTGTGGGGCCCTTGGCAATGGTGGTGGGCTGTGAGGGCCTTCACCATTCTGTCCCTGCTGCAGCTGTTTCCGCAGGACAGGATCATATTGTGTAGCATGGCGCATACTATGAAGATGTGGGCACACATGCCTGGAGAGTACTGCAAGGCTCCACCAGATATGTCCAAGCAATGGAACCATGATTTAAGCATCCCAAACACATGCTCTATGATGATTCTGGTTTGTGCATGTGCCTCATTATGGTGTTCCTGCATGGGTGTGTGTGCATTTCTGATGCGAGTCATCATCCACAGTTCCAGTGCATAGCCAGAATCTCCCAACAGGTGGCCATATGGGATGTCCCCCTGGCAAATACCTGATACAGCTGTGAGGCATGCTAGATGTGGGAGTCGTGATAGCTTCCTGGGCTGCCAGCACACACATCCATGATAATGCCCTGGGCATTGCACATGACCTGGCAGTTGATGGAGGGGTATTCCTTGCGGTTTATGTAGTGCCTACCCTGCTCACTGGGTGGTGACTTGATGTGTATGTGCGTGCAGTCTATTGCACACAGTACCTCCGGGTATTCTTCCACATGGTGGAAGAGACGCATATTGCTGGCCAACTCTTCCTGCATTCGTGGGAAGTATACGTGCTCATTGGCATGTGGTAACATGGCATCCAGGAACTGGTGAAGTACCCTGGATGCTGATGCCTGTGAGATCCCCATGATATCCCCAGTTGGCCTTTGAAAGGTACCTGTAGCTAGTATTCTCAGGCTTACACATACCTTCGTATCCACTGGGATGGGTTCCCCTCTGTTTGTTCTGGCTCTGAGGCGTGGCAGGCACAGCTCCACAAGTTGCTGTAGGGTGTCCCTGTCCACCCTGTAACGCTCTACTATCTCCAGATCACATAGCCCCTGGTAGGTTACCATGGGTCTGAACACTCTTCCCCTCCTCTGGTGCCTGAGGTGGTTGTGTGCATCATCCTCCACACCACCTTCAGTCTCCAACACATGCTTGTGGATCAAAGCTGTGGCAGCCCCTAACATGTACATACTAAATGTTCCCCATCTGTGTACACCAATGGTGCAGAGTGTATGAGAATACACAAGTGTGTCTGAGGTGCTTTCACACTTTATACTGTTTTGCTATGGATGCTGCTGAAGTCATTGGGTGTGCATTAGAAATTCCAGCTGCAGGGTATCTTAATTATGGGTTTCACAGTGAGTACTGCAAGTGTGGGGCCTTTAGTGTGGAGTTATGCTTGCCTGCCTTGATTAAACTATTGCCCTTTAATTCACTTTTAAACCTGGATCCCGTCCCATTATCAGGCATGCATCTACCTGCCGTCTTTCTTGTTTTGAACTTTCCCTGCCCAATTATGTGTTGCAAAATGTGTCTTGCAGCTGATATACTGCAAATCCGCTTTGTTCTGATGTGACACTTTACTGTTTCCTTTGCAGTACAGCCCCTCCCCTTTCCTGTTCTGCAGGTAGCTGCTTGCAGCCTTGTTAGCTGTTGTCAATGGCCCACTGTAGGTTCCTAGGTGTTAATTAGTCATTTGTACTCCAGTTTCCCTGCTGCAGCATTTCCTTATTTCTTTCCTGTATTCTTCCTGTTTCAGCTCCAGTGCGCACCTCGCAAACATGTTTACCGGGTTTAAGTGCGTTTTCATCTCCGTTCACATGCATACTCAGTTACCTTGTGTACTCTCAGCTAAGCAAAGCTATAGCCAGTTCGACACACCCCTATCCTGCAGCTTTGCTTAGCTATGGGAAAACCAGATTAGCAATGCTCCAATGTGCTTACAGCAAAAGTGACACACCCCTCTCTTGATGTCATCTTTATCTCAAGGGCACACCTCGGTGTTATAACGCTACGCTGTGAGGTGCATCCTTACACCAGCGGGAAATCTGTGATTCACTATTACTCCTCTCATTTGCATGGCATTGCCTACTAATTCCTAGCTACTATGCATAACACTGTCACAGCCCCTTAGCAACCCTTGCGCATGGTGTGGTGTAGCATGCCTGCCATTCACTATTATGGGGAAATTATGATATGTGTTACATTACAGTGTTATTCTATATTTTTCTATTTTCCTTGCGATCCCATTTGCGCGCCGCTGTCCTGTGCTTCCACTTTCGTGATAGTGCGAATATAAATATTAAATGTTAATTTTATATTTTGTACATGTTTTTTTATGCCAATGGCTATATATTTAGCCATTGGCATATATTAGCAATATAATACATGTGTTTGGTAAGCTGGCATGGCTCCGATTTTATGTTTGCAAAAATGTAAACCGTTTTTTACTGTTTACATTTCTGCATGCTTATACTATGCCTGCACCACTTCCTGGATCACTACATACCTTCATTTGCATGCTGCACTGCTGCACATGGGTTAATTAGCATACAGGGCCTGGGAGCTGTGTGGGCATAGTGTACTCAGGTAGTGCACGTGGGAACAGCTCGAATCTGGATCGCTCGCCAGCCCTATTTGGTGTTGGAATGCCGACGCTACGCCTGCACCTGGTGCAAACTTCAAGAATCCCAAGGTCTATCTATTTTGCCAGCTATACCATTTTATAAAGAAACACAATGTCAAAAAATGGATAATTTCTGATGCTATTGTGGAGACTCCTCACCTGACTCTAAAAGGTCTGATTTAGTTGCATTGTAAGACACCAATATTTTCAACACAGTCTCTCTAGTGTTATAGAAAAGTACTACCATATCCTTATTTGTCCTCCTTGCTGATCTCATTTGGAAACTTATAGAGTCTTAGTCCCACAGGGACTTGTCTCGGGTTCATAGGTTTACAGGTAAGTACTAGCTAGCTACCCATGTGGGTCATTTTAAGCCTAACCAATTTAACTTTTTTGTGCTCTAATTAACTTCAGCCATTTGATTAGAGATTAGTCTTACCCATCTTATGATTGATAGCTATATATGACCCCTAATGAGAATAAGTGGGATCATACCGCAGATAATTTGAATGTACCAATACATGGGATAAAGCATTTAGGAACAGCCTCTTTTCTTTAATAGTACAGAGGGCAGTCATGGGGTTAATTTTTCTGTTTCCCATCCAAAGATCCAAGTTGCAGTTGAATATGGACAGGGAAGAAGTTTGTTTTATGTGGATGGAGAGTCTGTTCCAGAGCAGTGGTCTCCTCTCTGAGATAAAGATGTTCTTCCAAAGCATTCTGTTGATGTTACAAAAGAGGTTTAGATCTTTATACTGAATATTTCTGATGCCATTTGACTTGCTGATGTCAGTAAATCCACCAGAACTAGGTTGGTGTATGCTTTGTATGCCAGACACAGGTCATCTTTTAGAACTCTGTAGGATACCGAGTATAGTGGCATGGCTATGAGTTGGTCCATGTGTGACACATTGTTTAGGTTAATGCAATGTTCCAGGTCAACATTCTCATACTGGAGTGAACTTGCTTTCCAAGTCATATATTTTTGATTTATCAGTTCATATGTTAGTACTAGGCTATCTGCCCTTGTAGGCCATTCTAAGCCTAGCCACATTTATCATCCCAAAGGTAAGACTCAAACCCTGTACCTTGTATTAAATACCTATACTGTTATTTTGTTACCAGCAACCAAAGGTATGTCACCAGTATGTGATTTGTCAGTATCAAAAGGGTTAACAGTCCCAAGTAAAGTAATCAGTTGGAGCACACCAAACAAAAGATTGGTCAGCCACCAAAGTAATACTGCTTTTGTCCACTGGTGAATTTCACTCATTGCCATACCTCTCAACTGTCCAGGTTTCTGTGGAATGTCCAGATTTTTGCTTCATAGTTTTGACTTGTTTGTCATAAAATTTGTGTTTTTCTGACAAATCACTGAAGATTAAAGTCAAGAAATAATGACATACATTTGAGTTTCAGACTTCTTAAGTTTCAGAAAAATGCATGCTAACACATATCTTGTTACTCTAGCAACTTTATACATTTATAAGAGCAATACTTAAAGACTGTACCTATTTTTGGGCCATTGTCCAGCCATTATTTTAGTCTTTGTTCAGACTTCCTGTGCTAAGAGGTTGAGAGGTATGTGAAGCTATGCACAGAACCACTGCAACCAGACATAGGCTTAACCATACTATCAAGTACAGTCTGTGTCTTAGAAAGCAAGACTGCAACTGACTGAGTTAAAGCCACATAGTTCTCTGGAATAGGATGGACTGATAAATTCAAATTGGCATTGCCAAGAGATGAATTATAATCCCCCAGTTTGCATCTGTCATCCAAAATCCAACCACCACGCCACCAATAAATGCAAGTAACTAAAACAACCTGTAAAGGCAATATAACAGGTCTGGTGTTAACTCACTTACTAAAACTCTCAGTAACATAAAACACAGTTAACCACTAAACTCCCTCATCTCTTTCAGTGTTCATTTTTCAACAATTCATTGTTTTTTCAAACTTCCTTTCTGACAGGTCCATTTTTTTTTAAATCTAACACTGCTTGTCATCCCCTCATAAATTCTAAGCATATCCCCCTCAAGGATAATTTTTAAGCCCCCTTCTGTTGTATATTTTCAATAACTACTTTTCACATTATTTCAAACTTTCCAGTCTTTTTCTGAGTGCTCCCTCTCGGATATGTGATCCATTTCATGGTTTGTACGTTGTGTGCAAGCCACAGTTGCCTCTGTTACAGGTGAGTGGGCAAATATCATGAACATACTTCTTGGGCAGCAGACCATTACTTGGTGTGACATTGAGGCCCTGTACTTAATGGCCAGTGTGTAATCAAGAAGAGTGAATGTTGTCAGTACATCGCAAGCTGCTTCCACAATATGTTATCTGGAGTGTGTGCACACATATGCTTCCAGTGTTTGGTAAGGTTTGTATTCCCCATATTTGTTGTCCTAACATAGGATTCCATATTACACATTCATTGCTCATGTTAGGATCACATTACAGGTTGTAAAAGGTGTGGAATGTGCTTTTGTGGTCTGCCGTTGTTTATATCAGGAACAGTTGCCTCTGTAATAGTGGTGTATACACTGTTGTATCCACTGTATAAGGGTAATGTTTCAGACATGTCCCTACTGTAGGCCATTTGTCCCACCATTATGTTCATCTCTGTCTCTGCATCTTGCACTGACAGGTTGTTAGGTATACTGCAGGAATGTTACATACCATTCAGATATACCACCATAGTGACCACTGTGATGCAGTGCAGTTAACACCAACAAAAATGAACATGTACAGCATGCATTATGGGTAGGTGTGTTAAATGTGTGCATGGCAAATAGCATGGTCATAACAAGGCCAGTGTATTGGCAAACCTTAACAAAACAACTCCATACTTACCAGCTACAGGCTGCTGCCCCAGTTGTATACCAGAGGGACCTAAATAGCTGTGGAGAGAAGTAATGTCAGTAGCCACACCTGTGGCATTGGTACAGGGTGAAAGCAGCATTTCAGCACATTGACAGTACAAACCCACAATACTAATAATTATGCACATCTGTTCATTACTATCTGACTATACTTTACAGATAAAAATGGTTAAGCAACAGTGGTTTAGTAATGTGCCCTGGGCCTTACCTGTATGGTCCATGTTCATTGTGTGGGTGGCATCCACCTCCATAATGCTGTCTTCAGCCTGCTGGCTTGTCTGGCAGACAGGTGCCCCAAGGCTGGCAAGGAGCTCCTCAGCATGTGTCAGTGGGGGATGGATGGCATGAACCCCCACCTGTAGCTAGCTGGTCCCTCCTAACAGCAGCAGCATGCAGATGGGCATGGCAGATTAGGCCAGTGCAATGATGCTGCACCTGCTCATAATTTCGACTGTGCAGGCCGACATCATTTACCCTGTGGATGAGCTTGTTCCACAGGGTGGTCCTCTTCTGCAGATCCTGAGCCCTATGGCTGAATAGTATGCCGTGATGCTGGATGATGAATTGGATAATTGTTTCATTCTCAAGGTTTGTAAATGCTGGCAAATGTTCCTGGGGCATTGTACCTGGAAGACATAAACAGGAAATGTCAGGACCTCATACAGTTGTCCACATGCACATCAACAGTGGATATTACTTGCAAATAATTCAGACTATATCATAACACTGTAAGCTATCATGGCTTTGACATCCTGCATTACACTACTGGCCCTGACCTATACAGTTCTCCCAATGTTGGACACTTAATGGCATAATCCACTATTCTCCATTCATTTCTGTGTAGAGGGATGACAGTGGCCATCTTCCATGTGGATGGTGTGTGGATGGTGGCATCCTGTAGGAGGCAGACTGTGATGTTCTCATGCCCCATGGAGACTTGCTGTTGTTGCCATCAGTCGGCATTATGTACATGCTTATCATTGATGCTGGTAGGAGTGTGGTTGATGTGCATATCCCCTTGTACAAATGTTGTGGACAGGGTGCCACTGTTCCCACCTGTCCTGTCTGATGCAGGCTGCCAGTATCCATGGCATATGTGTATGAGATGTGCTTTACTCCCAGTACAGGTTGACTTGTGTTACTGCCTCTGAGACTGCATATGTATGTGGAAACATGGTTGCAATTGGCCTTTGTGGTTTGGATATGTCAGATTTCTAGTCATAGTCAGCCTTTCAGGAAGTCACCTGTGAACCTTCATGCTTGCTCAGATAGAGGTGCACTTGCTTCCAAGTTGGGGTCTGCACCTATGTGTCCCTGTACAACCACTATAGCAACCTATTATGTGCTTTGTGTTTTGCTGCTGTCCACCAAGGGGGATTACTCTATTGTTGGTGAAGGTTGGTTGTACAGGTCAGGTACTGCTGATTCCATAAAACCTCAGTGGATATAAAGCATACACACCCCTGTTACAATGCATGGTAGTTGTGCAAGTGAAACATAACCCCACAAAAGCACATGTCAACACAATCCCCACCTGTGATGTGACCTATAGCCTGCTCAGTTCAATAGGGAACATAGCATCCTGTCCTGTGAAAACATATGGGCATTAATACTCGGTACAGTAAGCCAATTGAATGTATGTGCACAACCTTACTCTAATATGTTGTGTAACACCTGCTGAGATGATTACAGCATCCATTTGTCTTGGTTTATACTCTAAAGTCATATCACATCTT
>NC_056733.1:376597092-376654592 GCF_019279795.1 Protopterus annectens
CAGATATCTTTAACCTTGAAATTTTGATAGCTCGCCTTCAACTAAATAACCATAAGTCCATCATCTTTATTGCTACCTAGCTGCCCCCTGGAAAAAACCTCCAGAATATAGAAAATATCCTAGAATGGGCCTCTACAAACTTCACCCAGGAAACTATGATACTAGGAGATTTTAATCTTGACTGGACCACCTGCTGCTGTAAGACCCCTACAAACTTTATTAATCTTTATAACTTCTGCCAAAGAATTAACCTGCCCACACGCATTGACAAACACACCAAGAGACAATCCCCTCTAGACTGGATTTTTAAGTAACAAGCCCAATATTACCTATGACACTTGGTGTTTCCCTGATACACTAAGTGATCACTACCCTACCTATTTGGTTAGAAAGCATTATCAGAATTTCTCCAATAGTTCATTTCGCTACATTCGCAACAAAAAAAATTTCTCTCCATCACTACTCAACTCTCAGCTCCTACAATATGATTGGACATCTTTGAAACATCTTCCACTTGATCTCACGCAGTTCAATACTTCAGTACTTCTTTCCTTCAAATACTCAGTGAACTAGCCCCCATAAGAAAATTACACACCAATTCTAACAGGCTCCCCTGGCTATGAAATGACACACTTATTTCACTAAAACAACAAGACAGAGCCTGGTCTCACTATCAAACTAGTAAAACTAAATGAAACCTAATTACCTACCAGCAACTCAGAAATCAAACCAAAAAACTAATTAAACAGGACAAAACAACCTACTTCCAAGCAAATCAGCTGAAATATCAGAACAATCCCAAAAGATTATGGCAAACATTTAGTCACCTTCTCAATCCCGGAAAATCCACTACCCCAGCCCCAACACTGACCAACCAAAATGAGTCCATAGCCTCTCAGTTTAACTCCCACTTTATTAATTAAATTACCTCCCTACTCAGCAATACCCCCAGTACACCGTCTACCATACCTCAGACTTCTGACAAAAATTCTACCCTCCTCCAACTCAAACCAATTCAAACCAACTATATTAAAACTCTTATTGAAAATTAAAGCCATGCACACTAGTCGCTGACCAGTTACCTGGTGACTTTCTTTAACTAGCTGCTTCTTCCATAGCTTACCCTATATCTATTCTAATCAACCACTCTGTCTCTGAACAATATGTATCATTCCTCTGGAAAATATCTCACATTATACCCTTACATAGAGGCGGACACTCAACTGACATATCCAGCTACAGACCCATAGCCATTCTGTCCCCACTTGCCAAAATCTTAGAAAAATGTATACATAAACAGATATTAGACCATTTCCAGACCAATAATCTACTAGCAAAAACACAACATGGCTTCTGGCCCAAGCATAGTAACAGTACAGCCCTCATCAGCTTTACTGACACTATATACCAGCTTAAAAACAAAAACCAACAAGTATCTGCTACCTTCCTAGACATGCCAAAAGCATTTGACACTGTATCACATCAAATACTTCTAAACAAACTATCTAACTACCACTCCAGCTCTGAAACCCTAAAATGGTTTCATAGCTACCTGACTGACAGAAAACAAGCCACTCTATGGGAAAATAAACTCTTCTGTCAGCTCCCTGTAAGTGTCAGGGTCTCCCAAGGCTCAATCCTTGGTCCACTCCTGTTTACTATCTTTACTATTGACCTTCATACTGCAGCTATCCCAACTTCAATTGTACAATATGTTGATGATGCTTCCCTGATCTGTTCTGACACCACTATTAAAGAGCTTTAAGAAAAAATTCAAAAATCCCTCCACATTATAGAACATTATCTAACTCTCCATCAGCTTAAACTTAACCCGAAATAAAACAAGTTTATGGTCTTCCACCAAAATACAACATCTAAGAATCCACCCCCCATCTATATTTCTTCTTCCAATGGCACTATAATAGAGCCAGTAGAACATACAAAACTTCTTGGTGTTACACTCGATAGCAGACTAAGGTTTGATAAACACCTTGCTCTAACCATTAAAAAGATGCATGCCAAACTGGGTTCACTCTACAGAGCAAAACCATTTCTCACTGATCAAGCCAGACTCACACCTGCTTGAACCTATCTGTTATCTTCCCTTCTATATTGCTCTCAAATATTTACCAACCTTCACAAATCTGACCTAAAGAACCTCAAATCCTGCTATAACAAAATTGCCAAATTTGCTACAAATCAATCTCAAATATCTGACCACTGTACTGCATTAATGCAGCTAAACTGTCTAGAGCACCCTCATCTCCTTACCCTGACTCAGCTAGGAACCACCCCCTCAGTCATATACAAACCTGATAACTGCCTAGCCCTATCAGATCTAGTCCTATCAGATCTATACCTTATATCCACAGACAAAATATTGTTAAAAGTTAGTAAAGCCCAAAACACTTATGGGAACTCCCTATTCTCCCATACCATAGCCAAGCACTGGAACTATCTTCCCCAGCATATTCTCACCATCAGTAACACACTAGCATTTAAACAAACCCTAATACTGCTCTAAACATAGGCTCTGCTCCTGTACAAGCCCAGGCTAAACACCTCTTCCTGCAAATGTCTATATCAACCTTCTCCCTTCCTTTCTCACTATCTCCTGGCTTTTTTGAATAATTTCTTCCAAAATAAAGTTGAAAAGAATGTTGTATGGAAAACTGATATTGTTTGAAATGTCTGACAATTGCTTATGATTTTCTAAATATCTTTAATATGTTTAACTTTGTTACTCCTGATTTTAACACTAAAGAACTTGTTTTTTTTTGTATTGCTTTATGTCCTATAATTATTGTAACTTGTTTATGTTATTTGTAAATGCTATTTGTAAACTACCTTGGAGCTTTTCTCCCTGGGTCTCTGCTAAAAACAGGCTTCTTGCCCACCCGGACACTACCCAGTTAATAAACAAAATAAATAAAAATAAATAAATGTTGAATGACTGTGCTGCATGATATGTTTGAGAAAATATCAAACTTGTCTGCAGCTCGGGTGGCTTAGTGGTAAATTGCTGTGGCTATGGTATGCAGGGTCCTGGGTTTAAGGCTTGCAAGGGCTGATTACTTTGTTGCTGGGCAGAACAAGGGCTGTTGGATACATAGTAATTAAGCCACTATTAAGTATATATTATATGTTTTGTTTTTATGTTTTGTAAAAATGCTATGTTGTACCTTACCTTTTTTTTTTCTCCTGTCTCTGCTAAAAACAGGCTTCTTGCCCACCCGGACACTACCCAGTTAATAAACAGTGGGTTTGCACAGTGGTAAGCAATGCTAACTTCCAGTTAAATATGCTTACAGACAGTTAGCCTTAAAAGTGCTTAATCTGTGTAGGTATTGCTTAGTGCCATGCAAACAGGCTTAATCCCTCTTACTACTGCTTAAAAGAGCTTACTCCTGCTTATCCCCATACTAATTTCTTTAAAAGAAAAGAAAAAAGGGGTGATAGAAAAGTGGTGAAAAGGGGGGCATGTAGAGGGAAAGACAATAGGGAAAGTAGCTAGGGATGTGCAGAACAGGTGTAGGGAAGGCCCATAGCGGTCCATTTCTTCTACAGCAATAGTTGTGCATATACACTGAATTTGGAGGTATATTTGGACACTCAAACCCCTGAGAGAAGGGTAAGGATGATAATAATGTGTTGTGAAGCCAGTTAGACCAAATTACATGTGTCCACTGGACATGTATATGAAATGGATAGCTATGTATGTGGCAAAATTTTGTTTTGGGAACAGATTGCACTTTTTTAAGGTGAGAGTGGGATGTTGGGGAAGGATAGTAGGTATATTTGGGGAGGTAGGTTGGATAGGAAGACAGACAAGACAGCATACAGGGGTGGTATATGACACATGTGGGGGGTAAACACCTTAAATGGGGAGGAGTGTTTGGAAATCAGAAGCCCATGAGCCCCCAAATGGAATCATTGGGACTGAGGTCCCCACCCATGGGCAGTCACCACTCCACCTTTATAGTCCCAAAGATGGCTGAGCTGGGGGCTAAGCAGGAAGGCAGGCTGACCCTCTAATTGCACCACGCAGCCCTCAAGTTGGCATAGCAGATCTCTAAACTCCTTTCAGAGCTCGCTACCCTCCAATCCCTGGACCTGGCTTCGGGTGACGGTATCCTGTCTGCATCTGCTCCTGGGGGGACAAGCCCCATCACCTGAGGTGTTTCCACCCGAAGGTGATGCAGGACCAGCAGATGAGGTGGTCCTGGGGTGGGTCCCAGATGTGTTGGGGCCTGGTGCCACAGCCAGATGAGGTGAGAGAGGTGGGTCCGCTGGGACCGGTCTTTCCAAACATGCTATGGTGTTGCAGTTTTAGAACATATGTGGGTTAGTAATAGTCAACACAATCCAGGATTAGTTATAACAGCAAGCATAGATATTCCCATTAACCCAAAACAACAGATTTGGAGCAGTTGCATAGCAAACAGAACACATGCATATATGGAACTACAGTGGCCATTACAACGGCATGCAGGTTACATTGATAGCAACAGGCCACCAATGATAGTATTTCAACATGGAACATTAATAGAAACACATTTCAATATTTGTTGAACAATAGGACATATGTCCCAACAGTAGGTTTGGTGTAAAACATACCCATCGATTTGTGTGTTTAGATTATTGTTGCAGATATGGTGGGGGGAGAGAGAGATGTCAATTAACAACTTGTATATCCTTGCAGTATTCACAACTTTAATGATCATTGCTCTAATCATTACTCTACATGTATTATTACAATATCATATGGCCTTGGTTTGGGTAGTGGTATGTTTGTACAAAATGGGGGTACAAACAGGGACATATTTTAAATATTGCTCTTACAAACTTAGAAAGTTGCTAGAATATAAGGATTTGTTTTAAAATACATTTTCTGATGGATTTGAAGTCTGAAACACAAATGCATGTCATTATGCAATGACTACAATCCTAAGATCATACCAGTGATTTGCCAGGAAAAAGTGGAACAAGCCATTGGAACATTCTGCAAAAATCTCTACAGTTGAGAGGTATGATCACACATACAGATTACTACCACTCCCGGGATTTGAACCATTGCTGTACCTGATAAAAATACAACAATTTGGGTTTCATCAGAGTGAGCTATTTAGACAGTGCTGTTGTTTCTTTCACTGTTTTCTGTCTAAGTCTCTCTTGGTTGCAAAATCTGACCTTGTAATTACAACATTCTTATACAGACATTCCTAGACATATTTTTATGTAGCACAGTGTGAGACACAGTGGTTAACACAACAGTACTATTGGGATATCAGATCTTGGTGAATGCAACATGTGAGGGCATACAATACCAGAGCAAACACAACCAGTCCAGGATTTAGAACTTTATTGACAGGCAGTTACACTTTTATTTAAATATGAACTATATGGGACTATTAGTGTCATATTGTCTGGTTTATTCAGTAGAAACCATACACATTTTTTATACTGCCAGGTGACATTTTACTCCGTTATATTTATTTGGTATGACTACTACAAGCAGGATTGTTACTCACCAGCCTTGCGATGCAGCCTTTGCAACCTGCAGGCATGGTCTTCCTGGTTCACAGCCTGCTCAGCTGGAGCTGTAATGAAAATAGAGAAACATTTATGCATACCTATCCATCACATACACAGGTTGAACTTTGGTAAACAGTTTTTGCTATGAATAGTTACACACTGCTGGGATATCTCCCCTCTCTCTTGCTTCTTGGACCCACTTTCCAAGAACTCCAACTTCCTCCATTTCAAATCGGCATAGTGGTGCTGGACCTGCTCACCAGTCTGAGGGATACCAGTGGCACTGGTGAGATCACGGGCGAGACCTTTCCAGGCTTCCTCTTTATATTGGGAGCCCTGGTACTGGTCCTGCAGCAGTCTCACATCTTGTTTTTTTTACCAGGAGTCCTATGATGACTGTTAGAAAAATATGTATTAATGTATATGTTTAGTGCTTATTAAGAAATAAGAAAGATATAATGCATTTTATTCTATTAATGTTATGACAAGAAAAATTAATTCATATGAAACTGCAAGAAGCTTTTGGAAACTGCAGTGTGCCTTTTGCAAGTTGGCCTCTGACCCCAGCAGCTGCTAGCTCAGCAAGAATTAATGTTTATGCTTCTCACAAGTGATTATCTGCTGGGTCAGGAAATTAAATGTGTGAAATAATGAGAATCTTCTGCTCTTTTCCGCTTGAGCAATCGACCTTGTATATGTTGCTAGATAACGCACCGGCTGCATGGAGGAAGTGATAACATGTAACAAGAGAAATGTATTGAGAACTGTATCTACTATTATGTTCGAATTAATTTAGAACCTTGAGTGGAAACTTTTGTAAAAGGGTATTGTAACTAACCAGGTGGCTAGCAAGGCCACGTTGTTTACCAGAAAAGGTTTAAACAAAATGTAGTATCAGCATTTTAGATGAATAGAATATTGTAAGCTAAAGTGATGTAAAACCCTTGTGACTGACTACGTCAGCCTGGTGGGTTAATACTAGTAAGAAATACTATAAAAGTTGTGTTCTTCCTGTTTCATTCAGACAAAATTCTGTACTTGTACGTTTTTTGCCTCCTGGTGTACACTAGTAAAGAACCTGAACCTGAACCTCCTGTGTATTGATCTTTTTATTACAGTATTTTTTCATTTAACAGATTGGTCCTTCGGACCGGAATCCCTCAGAAGCTGCGGATCAGAGCGTAGCAGTGGTCGAAGACTGCATGCAGGAGAAGATACCGAAATGGTTCTTCTTGTGTGAAAAGACCTCCGACTGAATTGTCATTTAAAGATGCTGGCCACTTTCTGATCTGTGGCTGAAGAATGGATCTCCACTTTGAACTGCGACTGCTCAATACCGGAGGCTCAGGTAGGGAGACTTTTTGCCTTTTTTATGTTTTAGATCAGGGACTAGGTTACAGTAAATATTGTTTTTTTTTTTGTCAGATTTGTCATACAGATCAGGGACAAGAAAAATTGCTGTTTATTTGGTCATAGATCAGGGTAACAGAAATAAGGTAGGCAGTTACTCTAGATAAACTGTGAAAGGAACTGAAGTTGTGGTACCACGTGGTAAAAGGGTTATGTAACATTTATTAACATGGGAAATCAGTGCACTAAAACATCGCGAGACCCGCCCCTAACCGAAGACGCAAAATATATGCAACTACAACGTGCAGATAATGTTAGATATTATGCAAAATGGGTTAACAAATATGAATTTGATGGGAAATTAGACAAATCTTCACTTGTTAAACTTCTTAAACAGCTTAAAAGTGATACAAAAGGTCAGAAAAAGAAACAATGGCAATTAGGCATTCCTCAGGCACACAGGTGGATTGAGGAAGCAAACCGTAGGGAACAAAAGAGTAATAATTCAAAGGCATTGTTTTTAGACAAAGAAGATCATAATATAGTAGTAGCAACGGCTCCTCCCCCCACTCCCTTTTTCAGGATATGAAGCGGGTGGACAAGCTGGTCCACCTCCGTGGTATCCTGATGTCTCAGTGAAACCGAAATTGTTTGTTAGAGATCCCATTGAAACTAGGTCCTGAACACGTAAAACACAGGGGGACATAGAATCATATCAAATGAAGAGAAATTTACAAGCTGAGAGTGAGGAAGAAATATGTCCACTTATAGAGGTACCAAATCCTCAGGCAGGACAGGTTGGACAGGACCCAACCCTCTTGGTATATAGGCCATGGACACCGGAGGATATCCGGAAGGCTACTGAGGGAATTCCCCATCCAAAAGTTAATGTTACAAAATTCCTAGAAGATTTACAAGGCATGAGGTTAAGTTACCACTTAAATGGGGAAGAAGTAGAAAAAGTAGTTAGACAAATTGTAGGTCCAGATTGGCACATGATTAGTGGCACCTGGAATCCTCGTAATGCAGAATTTAAGCCACTCCCACATAGTGACGCAGAACTAGACAATAGAGTAAAAGGCCTTACAGACCGAATCTCTGAGAAGTGGAAACCTAGAGCAGACTGGACTTGTATTAATCAATGCATACAGCAAGAAAATGAAACAGTAGATGGATACTATGCCAGATTATTAGAATGTTTTAATAACCATAGCGGTATGACAGTTCCCGAAAATCAAACGAATGATTCCCCGTATGAACAACAATTGAAAAATGCATTTTTAAAAGGTTGCATTGCACCCATTAGTAGCTTCATTACGAAGCATATGATAGATCATTGAACAAGTAGGTTACAAGCCTTACTTGAATATGCTAGACATGCTGAAAGACATTTTAATAGCAAAAAGAAAAAGAAAGCGCAAGTCTTCACTGCTGAAGACAGAGCTGAAGTTTATGTATTACAGTCTGGTAAAAAGGGTAAGAAAAATGCACAGGGAAAAAAACAGTCTAACAAATGGTCAGAGGACTTTGAAGAAAGGAAAAAGAGAGGTGAATGCTTTAAGTGCGGGAAGAAAGGACATCTAGCTAGGGATTGCAAACAAAATAAGAAGGTAACCACAGAGGATAAGGGAGATGAGGACTGACTATATGATGGTGAAGATACACCATATGAGAGTCAGAAATCATCGGGAAAAGACAATAAAGAAAGAACAAATGTAAATGTGATAGAAGGAGTAGAGGAAGTGCAAGTAGACATGGAGGATGAAGAAAATTAGATTTTAGATTTAGCATTATTGAGCCTAGAGCTCTACCTAGCAGACACAAAACCGGAAGTTACACTTCTGGTGGAGGGGAAGGAAGTTAAATTCCTGTGTGATTCAGGAGCGTCACAGACTCTGATACACCCCTCCAAGTTACCGGAACATTCAGAATCACCTGATTATATATTAGTGAAAGCAGCAAATGGACAGCTATACCGGGAACCACTTTCCCATGATATAGCAATAACTGACCCTGTTTCAGGGATGACTCAAAGGAGTAAAATTGTTGTTTCTGCAAAATGTCCAGTGAACCTATTAGGTAGAGACCTTATGCAGATATTTGGCATAGCAGTAGTTCCGACTATGCAGGGTATGGAGGCACAGCGACAAATGGATACTTTTGTGGTGCGACCGGAGGGTGAAACTTTTTACTGGTACAGCCAGAACTTGGTTACGACTGGTCCAGGGGCAGTGACCGAGGAACTGATGAACATAGCTATCAGTAAATCCCCCTCCCTTGACACTGACAGACAGCATTTGTTGCATTGCACTCTGTATTACTGTAGCACACCAGGACCTGATAAGGAATATGAGCAAGAATTGTTCAGAAATCGTGCAAACAGATTAGTGTTACGTAATCTGTACTGGGATACTGAGGGAAACAGTGTTAGCTGTTCATTACCTCAAGAATTCCTTGCACTATACAAATCTAATCGAATACCACATGTCAGTTTAACTAAGAACAAAAATGTAAAATGGGCAGACCTAGGAGAAAAGATAACGAGATGGGAGAAACAAACTGATTTAGAATTATCAGAGCAGGGAATACAGAAACAAAAACTGAATTGGCTAACACAGGCACACCCAGCTGTACACTTGCAGTCTAGCGAGGACAGCTGATTAGCATTCTTATTAGAAGAAGAGGAGAAAGCCTTATGTAACATACCAAAGATTCTTTGGTCAACAGGCAAGTCAGATGTAGGACTTATTCGAACAGCAGGACCAGTTACTATTACACCAAAGTCAGCATTCAGACCACAGAAGAGACAATATCCTTTGAGAAAGGATGCAGAGATAGGAATCAAACCCATAATAGCAGCATTACTTAGAGAAGGAGTACTGGCAGAATATCCTTATTCACCATGTAATACACCCCTATTTCCTGTTAAAAAGGCAAACGGGGAATGGCGTATGGTTCAGGACTTACAAGCTGTGAATAATGCAGTAATACCTAGAGCACCTATGGTGCCAGATCCACACACTTTGTTAAATGATTTGAAACCTCACCAGAAATATTTCTCTGTGGTAGATATCAGCAATGCTTTTTTTTCAATACCTATACATCCTGATAGCCAATATTGGTTTGCATTTACATTTCAGGGGAAAAGGTATACCTATACTCGACTACCACAGGGATATTGTGAGAGTCCAACAATATTCGCACAAGAAATGGCTAGTAATTTGGCAGGATTCACTACCGGGGTAGTCAAATTCTACTTTATGTAGATGACATCTTGCTAGCAGCCCCCACCCAGCAGCAATGCAGGGAGGATACCATAGCACTGTTACAATTCTTAGCAACACAGGGACACAAAGTAAACAAAAGCAAACTACAGCTTTGGAGAAAACAAGTTAGATACCTAGGATATGTAATATCCAAAGAAGGTAGAATACTAGATGAGGGTAGAAAAACAGCGATTTTACAAGCACCCAAACCAGCAACCAAGAAGTAAATGATGTCCTTCCTGGGAACAACTAACTTCTGCCGGTGTTGGATACCAAACTATGCTTTGGAATCTGCTCCACTGACCGACCTCATATACAAAAAGCCAATGGCAGCACAGGATTTATTACAATGGACACCTGAAGCAGAAATGGCTTTCTGCAGGTTGAAGCAATTAATAGCTTCTTCATTAGTTCTAGGATTACCAAACTATCATAAACGTTTCTTTCAAACTGTAGACTGTAAGCAGGGATATATGACATCAGTGTTGACACAACAACATGGGGATAAGCAACGCCCCATAGCTTACTATTCATCACAGTTAGACCCAGTAGCGCGATCCTTGCCCCACTGTGTACAAGCAGTAGTCTCAGCTGCAATGGCAGTACAGGCTTCAGCCTCAGTCATGTTATTCCACCCTCTCACATTGAGAGTGCCTCATGCAGTCGTGATAATCTTACTGCAAGAAAAAGTAGCATATCTCTCTCCTGCTAGACACCTTTCCTGTATGACTATACTGTTGAGCCAACCTCATATGACAATTGAACGATGCACGACATTAAATCCATTAACTTTGCTCCCAACTCCTGCGGATGGCACACCACACAGTTGCCTGCAGGAAATTGAGCAGAAAACCTTACCCAGACAAGATCTCACGGATATTCCCTTGGATAAGGCCGAAGTGACATCTTACGTGTACGGCTCATGCAGAAGGGGCCCTACAGGGAAAAATCTAGTGGGGTATGCAATAGTTACAGACACTGAAACCTTAGAAACCCAATCCTTATCACATAACTTGTCTGCACAAGCAGCAGAATTGATTGCCTTAACACGAGCTTGTACCTTAGCAAAAGACAAATGTGTAAACATATATACTGACAGTCAGTATGCTTTTTCTACTGTACATGTTTTTGCACAGCAGTGGAAAAATAGAGGGATGATAACATCTAGTGGTAAACCAATTAATCATGCGCAATTTATTTTAGAATTGTTAGAATCTATTCAGTTACCTACTAAAGTAGCTATTTGCGAATGCGTAGCTCATATGAAACAGCAGGACAGAATTTCAAAAGGTAATGCAAGAGCTGATGCAGCTGCAAAGCAAGCAGCTTCAGACTCAGAAACTTTACTTTTAGACGAGGAATTACAACCCTCTGAAATTTCAGACCTAGAAATGTTAAAAACAATGCAGACACTTACTACAAAAGCAGAGAAACAAAAATGGGAAAAACGAGGAGCAATCCTTGAAAATGGGCTGTACATCTCCAAAGAGAAAAAAACAATTTTGCCGTCTAATTTGTTTAGATATGCAGCTTTGTTGAGCCATGGGCAGTGCCATGTCTCAACAAGGGGGATGGTACAGTTAGTAAACCAAATATGCCAAACATATGGCTTCACAAATTACACAAAAAAATTTTGTGTGGCATGTCATATTTGTAACAAACATCATGCACAAGGGGCATTTAAACCTAAACAAGGAAGTTTTCCTATACCGCCATATCCGTTCCATACTATTTGTATGGATTTTATAGAACTGAACAAATGCAATAACAAAAAGTACTGCCTTGTCATTGTAGATATGTTTTCTAGATGGGTGGAAGCTTTTCCAACCAAGAATCCGGATGCAACAACAGTGGCAAAAGCCCTCATAAAGGAGATTATTCCTAGATTTGGCATACCGGAAAGAATTTATAGTGACAATGGTACACATTTTGTGAATCAAACCATACAACAGTCGGGACGCTTCTTTGGGATTTCCCTTAAGAACCATTGGGCTTATCACCCTCAGTCTGCGGGACTGGTGGAGAGGCATAATGGAGTCCTTAAGAACAAACTTAGAAAGTTAGCCAGTGAAACACAGAAGAATTGGGTGCACTGTCTGCCTCTGGCACTGCTGAGTATGCGAACAGTTCCAAATGCAAAGGGTTTAACTCCTTTTGAAATGGTGTTTGGTAGGGCATATTATGTACCTCAGTGGAAAGCTCTCATGCCTGCAGACCAGGAGGCTGATAGTTTGCTAGCTAGTTATATGAGGAAACTGTTAACAAATAAATCTCTTTTGCAGTTTAACTCTTTTTCAGATAAAGAACAGACTAGACCATTGGAAGTGATTCTAGCCCCGGGGTCCTGGATCTGGGTGAAGGTAACAAAGAGGAAGAATTCGGCAAGCCTGAAGTGGGAAGGACCGTACCAGGTACTGCTGGCCATGCCTACTGCAGTCGAAATAGCCGAAAGGTCATCTTGGATCCATTTGACGCACTGTAAACCGGTAAAGAACTTTCAACTTGATAAAAACATTGTAACTGTTATGCAACAAAAACAAAATGGCCAAAGATAAGAATGCAGATCAACCTCAAAAATGTTGCATAATTATATTATTGAGCGTACACTTGTTGACTGTACTTTTGACAATTTTCTTTTTGTTGTGGATTTTTTCATTTCTCAACCACACAAGTAAAACTGGATAAACGTGATGAGACATCTATAGACTGGCATCCAAACTTTAACACATACCTAGCAATTAAACGTGTATATGCTGAGACTATGAACATTTCAAACTGCTGGGTTTGTACAGCTATACCAACAGCATATGGAGGACTACTAATGTCCACTGTTCCTTTAGGGATCAATGAGACTTGAGAGAATCTGCTTTTTGACACAGGAACTGTGAGATCACAGGATAAAATAGCATTGTATTTACCTGTTACACAAAAAGGGATTGTGTGTTTTTTCAAGAATGATACTCTCCAGGTGGGCTGGAGTAACTGTAACATAACAATATCTTATAAATGTTATATTAAGACTAAATGTGGGGGTACTGTTTGCAATACTAACTATGATTCATACTTGAACTCAATGAAAACGACATTGAATGAAGTACAAAGAAATCCTGTTTTGATTAAGCAATTGTCAATCATAGATAAGAAAATGTTTCATGCAGGGTTGATGCATTAGCACTAAAGTTGAAAACTGTTATTTTGTGTGTGGGAAAAAGGCATACAAATGGCTACCTGAGAATTGGTCCGGCAGTTGTTTTTTGGGCTACCTGCTTCCGGCCATACGACACACTGCGGAATTACCTCTGGGTAAAATACGGAACGTGAGAGATGTTTCCAAGAAAACCAAAGATCCAATCGAGAAACCTGTGAATCCAGTAGGGCGAGTTGAAGCAGGTTGGAAAGACCATAATTCCGTGAAGGACAAAGACTAATTGACTCATATGGACTTGAGTGACAGTGTTATATCTTGGGCAGGTATACTCCCAGTGTATGGTGCAGTCAAATCGATTTGGGAGCTGAGAAAACTGTCAAAACTTCTTGAAGTAATGAGTAATGCAACTTTTTCTGCTCTTGAATTAGTGACTGATTGACTGAATGCCATGAGAACTGTTGTGTTGCAAAATCGGATGGCTCATGACTTCACCCTAGCGGCGAGAGGTGGTACGTGCGCGCTTATCAAAGAAGAATGCTGTGCGTACATACCAGATAATAGACATGAAATCAACGACCACCTGGAGGTGATTCAGCAGGTGTCGGCCATGACCAAACCAGCCCCAAACCCTCTGATGGATTTTTTCCAGAATCTGTTTGGGGGTGGGGTTCCATCCTAATGAATATTCTGATTGCCATTTGTGTGGGTTTACTCCTATTAGGAGCATGTGTTTGTTGTGGTATCCCCTGCATGAAAAGACTAATTAAAGATTTTATAGATATGTCTGTCTCTGAAACCTTGTATCAAGACATTGAACTTGAGGAATTGGTTCCAAATGAAATCCTCCTTGAAGTCTAAACTGAATGACTCTTAACTGCAAGTGGAAGAGGTTAGGAGAAGAAATAAAAATCATTTAAACTTCTGAGAATAGAATAAAAAGTATTAACAGGGGGGAAAATGTTAGAAAAATATGTATTAATGTATATGTTTAGTGCTTAAGAAATAAGAAATATATAATGCATTTTATTCTATTAATGTTATGACAAGAAAAATGAATTCATATGAAACTGTAAGAAGCTTTTGGAAACTGCAGTGTGCCTTTTGCAAGTTGGCCTATGATCCCAGCAGCTGCTAGCTCAGCAAGAATTAATGTTTATGCTTCTCACAAGTGATTATCTGCTGGGTCAGGAAATTAAATGTGTGAAATAATGAGAATCTTCTGCTCTTTTCCACTTGAGCAATCGACCTTGTATATGTTGCTAGATAACGCACCGGCTGCATGGAGGAAGTGATAACATGTAACAAGAGAAATGTATTGAGAACTGTATCTACTATTATGTTCAAATTAATTTGGAACCTTGAGTGGAAACTTTTGTAAAAGGGTATTGTAACTAACCAGGTGGATAGCAAGGCCATGGTGTTTACCAGAAAAAGTTTTTAAGCAAAATGTAGTATCAGCATTTTAGATGAATAGAATATTGTAAGCTAAAGTGATGTAAAACCCCTTGTGACTGACTACGTCAGCCTGGTGGGTTAATACTAGTAAGAAATACTATAAAAGTTGTGTTCTTCCTGTTTCATTCAGACAAAATTCTGTACTTGTACGTTTTTTGCCTCCTGGTGTACACTAGTAAAGAACCTGAACCTGAACCTCTTGTGCATTGATCTTTTTATTACAGTATTTTTTCATTTAACAATGACCTTGGACCCCTGTATGCCCCAGCACTGCACACCTGCCATACTGTCTACAGTGGAGAGCTACAACCAGTTATGAGCTGTATTCCTTGCCTGCAGGGTTTAAATATGGCCAATTCCCCACCCATTGCCATGATTGGATGGTTTTGTAAATGCTGAGCTAAGGTTATCTACAGGCAAACCTGCTTAGCTATGGTTGGCGGTGCTTAAAGAGGCAGGTTCAGCATTACTTACTAATGGGCAGATCCACTTAGCTGGGCTATTCATTGCTTAGTATTCATATGTAAACAATGTTTACACTCGGTCCGCATAGTTGTGCAATGCTTATAATTGCTTATGTTTTATTATATTGGTCTAATACATGTATGAGATTGATTCCTCATTCATTACATAATACAGAATTATTTACCTTCCCTGACATCCTAATTAATTTATTCTTGTGTGACTATACTGTATGAGGCACTTGTGTTTATATGGAGGTTTCACTACTTTATTACAGTGATACCTCACAGCTGGGCTTAATACACTACTGTGGTTGAGAAAAATAAGTTCCTTCCTACATAAATATACAAATAAATTAAAATTATAATGTTTACACATACAAAATGGAAATGGCTTTGGTGAGACTCAAACCATGAATGACTACATGCAAGGCATATACACTAACTGCTACACTATTGAACTTATGATTATGTTGGATGTCTATTGCTTTTTAACTTATTCTGCCATTTCTGCTGGCCTAAGTGTAGCTAAGCAACAGGCACACCTGCGCAGCTATGCTTACACTTTACTGCATATTTAAAAAAATATTTATTTGTTGTGTTTTTTAATTTGTACACTTCAGTATATCTGTGTTAATGCTGAACCTGTTATTCTAGCAACTTTCTGGCTTTGTAAGGACTGTTGACCCTTATGGCTTTGTACAGATTCCTTACTTACTAATGGGTTGGGAGGTGTGCGCTATGTGCTTATGCTAAATCTGTTATTCTACCAAGTTTATGGCTTTGTGGGATGATTGTCCTTTATGGCTTTTTCCAGATTTCTTACCCTGATGGGTTGGGTGTTTTATGAGCATTCTCGCTCGTTTTACATTGCCATATGGCAATTTTAGTTTGCAGGGTGCATGTATCTTGTGAGAGCACTGCTCTCAAACATGCCCCCTGCACTCGTACCTTCATGCATTGCATGGCATGCTGCCATGCTACACAGGAACAGTACCTTCTGTACAGGAATAAGCTATTCCTGTATGGACGTTTGCTGAATCCCAGGGATTGTCTTTTGCTTTTCAGCACATGTGGCCCAACCACCATAATCTGTTCTATTTGATCTTCTATGCAATTAGAGTTACTTTGGCTTCTGTTCTTATGTTCTCATTTCTTCATCTTTCCCAGGTGTGCAACTTACCAACCTTCACAGGCATTTCCTCTCCTTTACCTCCAGCTTCCTTAACTACTCTGCCTTTACTGTCCAGGTTTCTGTACCATACAGTAGTACTGGTCAAACCACTGTTTTGTGTACCTTACTTTTCATTTTCTTTCGCATTCATCTGTCATATACTACACCTGATACTCTATGCCTGTTGGCAGCAGCTCCCTCTGATTCTAGCTTTGACCTCCTCATTCAGATTTCCCTTCTCCTCAACCACACCTCCCAGATATTTGAAGCTGTTAACCTGTTCCATTATTTTTACTTCTATCTCAGTTTCCAGCATCTTCTGATTTCCCCAATTTTCTGCCATTACAACTGTCTTATCTGTATGCAGTTTCATCCCATGGGCTTCAGTTTAGCATTCCATTGCCCTATCCTTTGTTGACATTCTTGCTCAGAGTCTGCATGTAATGCCATGTCGTCTGTGTACAGCAGCTTTGTTGATCTGCACCATCCAAACTATTTGCTGATAGTCCATCACTCATATGAAAAGCAGTAAACTAAGAGCTGAACCTTGATGCACACCCACTCACACTGTGAATCACGTTGCTGTGAGAGCAAATACTGTTTGTACAAAGTATTTGTGTCATTGTGCATAGCCTGCTCTAATTCTACCAATGTTTGCAGGATTTCAAACCACCACAGAGCTGGCAACATCAGCTTTCTTGGGAGCTTGTCATATGCTTTCTCCATGTCTAGGAATGCCCAGCTGGACTCTTTCCTCATCTCTAGCTTCTCTGAATCCAAACTGCTCATCTCCCATCTTACTTTCTATTACTCTGAGTATCCTTTTATCATTCGGATACCAGTACTTTCATGCAATGCAACAGGAGTTGGATACTTCTGTACTGCTCACAGTTGTAGATGTCCCCTTTGTTCTTGTACACTGGCAGTCGTATGCTTATTCTCTAGTCATCTGGGGCATGCTTTTTTAGCCATACTTCTATGAATACCATCATTTCTCCCCTGTCTCACCCAACATCTTGATGATAGCTGCTGTGATCTCATCTGACTGTGCTTATTTCCCTGAATTCATTTTCATTTTCCTTAGGCTGTTCTTACTTCTTCTATGTGGGCTCCTCTTCTTTTTTCATCATTAACTTAGCATGAACATATATTACAAGGATTTTCTAATTCAGCAAACAAAACTCATGGCTTCAGGCATTCCAAAGCAATCCCGTAGCATTTTCTGTCAACTCCCATAGTAAGGATGAAGAAAGGTCAGTTGCTGGTATATGGAAGCCCATTTGTGCTCCTCCTGCAAACAGGAAGGCTTAAACATTAGTGGTTTATAATCGCTGAACTGCAACTGACTTAAAAATACAACAATAAAGAGATGTAGGTGAAATCCCAGAGTATGTCATATCAACCCCAATAGTACCGACAGTATAGCTCTCAATCTCTTTCCTCCAGACTTGGTGATACTTTTTAAAATAGTACTATTAATCTGACATAATGTTTGCTGATCTGTAAAATTAGAAGCAACAGTCAATTTTCCAGTGCCTGACATCGCTGGTTAATATAATGTGGGTGCTTTGTCTGTAGCTCCCCCATAGCTACTGTGGTCCAGCCAATCACTGCCAAGTTTTTGACTACTGGACCCAGTGGAGAACAGGCAACATACCAATTAGAGTGTGAAAAAAATGTAAAAACTGCTAAGTTTCATCTTTATTACAGCATTATCGATTTAGGCTTGAAAAAAATCTTGGGGATGATTTTAACATTTATTTTATAGTAACTGGCAAACTAGGGCATTTTCATTCCCATTCATAGTTAATGCAGGTAGTGGGACACAAGATACTGAACTGTGACTGACCTGTGCACAATGGCACAGGTGGCAACCTTATTTAACTAGCACACACTTGCAGGCAGCATAATCACATCATACCCAGAAGAAGAAGAAGAAAAAAAAACTGTTGTGAATATTTTCTCAGTCAATGGGGAGACTGTGCATGTGTATGTGTTTCCACAGGAAAATGCTCTAAAATGCACCACAGAGCATCTAGCTCCTCATGGTCTCTGGGGGTCGACAGCATAATTCACTTATTTCTCCCCACTTGCAGTACGCCTTAGCCACACCTTTTCTAACATGAAATATCTCACCACACCCCCATGTCCCACTCTGCATATATGATAATGTGGCATTCCAAATCTTGAAATACTGAAATTCTGAATTTCAGTATCTTGAGACCATAATACCGGAACTCCATAATCTCAAAAATGCAGTATACCAAACCTCAACATGCCGAATCCTGCTAGTTTAGATGGCGTAATACAATAAATAGGTGCATGTATCTTTAACAGGATGTACGTAGTACCCGATCCAAAATAGCAGATGCAACATATCCTGCACCAGGAACTAAAGGAGGGATACACAAAACAAGTACGTCTCAAACAAAAAGGAAATGAAGTTCTCCTACTGGAGGGATATGTATTCCACTTAGATCGCACACTAAAGCAGAAGAAATAATGGTGCTGCAAATGGAAAGTGGAGCATAAATGTAAACTTAGGGCTGTAACAGAAACTTTACCTATTGGAGCGAAACTAGTAAAGCCAGTCCCACATTGTCATACCGGGGATCCAACTGACATTGAAAGGTATAGGTTGTGCTGTGAGTTAAAGTACAGGGCTGAAATATTTTGGGATACCTCCTGCCTCTTAGTAGATGATGCTATAGCATCCACCTTCATAGATTTCATACCCAGTTTACCAACATGGAAAGCAATGCTACAACAGGTGGGCAGAGTGTGGCAAAAGGACACCAGGCTAACATCTATGTCTAATCTAACTTTACAGGGCACTGATGTTAGCCATTTCCCTATCAAAAGTTTATTCATAGAGAAATATGTGATAGATGCTGCAACTGATAACACTGTCATAGTACTCACCTCTTTAAACAACCTATATGATCTCAGCAGAGCTACAACCTGGCTCATGGATGAGACCTTTTTCTACAAAGGTATAATTTGTCGTCAGTTGTACAGCATTCATGGCCGTGTAAAGTAAGGAGGGTACAGTCAGTCATTCCCTCTACTGTATAGTTTGATGAGCAAAAAGTCCCTTAAGGCATATAATTATATGTGGCATTGTGTCTTTCAGCTATTGTCAGAACATGGCTTTGAAATCTCTCTAAATTATGTCTTGTGTGATTTTGAGATTGTGGCAATAAAAAGTATAAGAGCTAACATAAATAGAGTGGTGTCAAAGGGATGCTTGTTTCATTTTGGCCAGAATATCTGGTGAAAGGTGCAGCAATTAGGGTATGCAGCACTACGCAATATGAGTATGACCTTTGATTGTCAGTGAAGTCTTTAGTAGCGCTGGCTTTCCTACCAGAGGAGGGAGTTGCACCTGTATTCCACTCGCTGTCAAAATCATTTCCACCAGAGGGCAGGGAACTGATAAAATATTTCTTTGATTTGTATGTGCTGGGCAAGGTCCACAAATTTAGCACAAGAACAAGATCCCATTGTAGATTCCCACCCTTGTTCCCCATCTCTTTTTGGAATGTGTTTGAACTCAATGCCTTATTCCTCCCTTGTACCCAAAACTCAGTGGAGGCTTGGCAGTGTTGATTGAAGTGCCAGTTAGGCACCAGGGCTACAGATATATCTGATCTCATTATTACACTTGCTAGAGAACAGGATAGAGTATTGGAGTTTAGGGCTCGCATGGGTAGTGGTTGTCCAGCATCACCTAAGAGGAGACATGTAATTAAAAGAGCAAATACTTAAAAATAAAAGCTCATATTCCAGCACTGACTTCTTAAAGGCTATTGCAAGAATATTGAAAATGTGAGGAGACTGCTACAGGACATACCTGTGGTCTGCGTTTATATGTTTGTGTGCTACATCTGACTCAGTGTATAACTAGCACATACTAAAGGATTGGAGGTTGCACTACTGCACAAGATGGTTCTGCAAAGTGGTGACAGGATTAAAAAAAAGTCACATACTGAAATTTTGATATTTTGAACTTTCAGTGTAGTGACTTTCAATTCTAATAACATGAGATTATAAAGTTCCTGCATTATGGACTCGAGATACTGAAATTCAACATCTCAGTATTTTGAGATTCAGAAGTGAAACTGTAGATATACAGGAAGTTCAATGACTGAATTAAAAAAATAAAATAAATCAGTTAATTGTAATTTTGTATTACTAAAGACTTATAGTGACAATATCTGTTTTGAAACAAAGTACCATTATTTAAATAATAAAAAAAATATTAACTGAAGTGAGATCTGAAATGTGCAATATTACGATGTTCACATAAAATTAAATTAATGGTATATGTTTTAACTATTTACATAATAAAAATGAAAATTCTTTTTTTTTAATGAAAAAAAAATGTTACATACCTGAAATTATCACATTCAGCATCATTCAGAATCCCATCTGTGTAACATATCAGGCCAGTTTCATGTCGTCTCATATTTGTTATCATAGTTTCTGGTTTCCTGTACAATGTTAAAAAATCTGTAAGCAAGGCTAATGGAACTGACAATGCTATCAAGAGAGAGAGATTTTCTCATCTCATCTTCCAAGATCTCTAATTACATTCTCATTTTAAAGAGAAGTGTTGCCTATGCTATAAGTTGGTGGGAAAGGTTGCCTACTAAACATGACAATATTGTATTTTTCAACATTTAATTTGAGCCAGGTATTTCTGCACCAAGTATTAGCAAGAGTAAGCTTTAGCATCTTTGGATCACAGGGGGACTTGAGAATAACATCTAGCTTCAGTCATACCAGAAATCATATGTTACGATCTGAAGATCTGGAAAACATATGCTGAACAACAGAAGTCCCAATTCTGAGCCCTGTGCAACTCCACAGTTCAATTTCATACTCTCTGAGGATGTAACTACTACTCGCACCAACTGGATTCTACCCTTTATCCAGTTTGACATCCATCTTACTACACAGTGATCTTTCTGAAGTGCACTTATATTATTAATTATACTAGCATGTAGATGGTGTACCAAACACCTTGGTGAGGTCAGTGTATACTGTAGGAGCAGCATGCCCACTGTCAATAACCCATGTTATACTTTCAAAGAAGTTTACTAGATTCATTAAAAAGGATCTTCCATTCACACAGCCAAACTGCTGTGGGTCAAGGATGATAAGATTTTAATATCACAGTTTAGCAGGTCAGTTATATGTTCCATGGCTATGTAGATGATACTTGCCAAACTGACAGGCTTATAATTTCTGGAGGGACCACCCTTGTGAAGTGGCATCACAACTGCCATGTGCCAGATCTCTGAGACAAAGCTAGTAACTAGGCTCAGGTTAAATTATTTAACAAGTCATTCTGTTAGTTTTTGTTTCATATGGTTTATTAAGCAGTCAGGTATATCATCAGGTCCCACGGAGGATGTAGTTTTAGTCCTGGAATGCACTTTCAATATATTTTCTTTAGTGAGATCTTCAGGGGCAAGTGGGCTTTGGATAGTTGTCTCTGTGGTGAAGTTTGCATTTAATTTGTTTCCTAATATGTTGGCAATGTCCACTGGCTCATAGTCAATGATGCCAATTTATGAGTTCTTTGCAATGCTAGGTGCTATTTTGTAGTTTCCTGATATAGCTACAGAAAGATTTGCAATTACTCTTACATTCTGATATTAACCTAAGTTCATGGGCTGCCTTGGATTTTATAATGCTATACCTTAAATTCTTTGACATTTCCTAGATTTTAACGTTGATTTTTAGGGTCATTTGTTTTATTGTATATCTTAAGTTTTTTTTTTTTTAATTGTAAGATATATTTATGTTTGTGGACCACCAGGAAAGTTTGGTCTTGAATTTCCCATTATATTCAGATCTGATTTGGGACTACCCAGTTAATACAGTTATTTAGGTGAGCTTAGATTTTTTTGTGTACCTACTTACTTTGTGATTGTCTTGGGTGATAAAGCTAAACATGAATTTAGATACTTCATCACACAATTGGAGAAGCTTTGAATATTTGAAATCCTTAAATTCCATGATACTGGCATGTACTGGCTTTGAGATTTTAAACATGAAGGGTACCAGTTTGTGATCAGACTTAATTAGGGAATGAGATATTAGGGGAATAAAACTTACAGATGCTGCATTTGTAAGAACCACGTGTGAAGATTGGAGGAAGATGGGCGAAGGCTGCCAGCCTAGTCAAATAGAATTTGATACATAATTCTATCAACTGTATACATAAATGTAAAATACAGGCTTGTGTTTTTAAATGAAAGAAAACACTGTAAAATGTGAACTTCAAGATTGTTGCAACATTGCCATCTGCTGTAAGGAAAACCAAGCCAAGCATTTCAAATGTGTCTTTAGAAGTTGAAACGATCTTATGAATCTCTTTGATATTTTACAACTCAGCTCCAGTGAGTCTGAATGAAGGTTTCATGCCCATTGTTTTAAGTTTAAAGTTAAGGGCCAGAATTTACATGTGAATGGTGCTTTATTGCTCTGGTTTCTGCTAGAGCGTACATGTGAAAAGTCTTTTATTGTTGTAGTTTCCTGAGCAGGTATTAGCTTGCTAAATAATGCAGTTTGTGGCCTGGGAACTCCAGACTAAGTTTCAAGATGATGTAATATGAATACTGAGAAAACCTAAGTGTCAAAATTATATAATTTGGGAGGGCCTCAGCAGAGCTGTTAGTTAGTGTTTAAAAACTATTGTTCAGTGAGAGACTAAAAGTATTTTGTCTTGGACCATCGACCCAGCACTGCTTGCTCTTTATGTATGTAAGCAAGATTATAGCACTGTGTTTTCTGTTAAGATTAGCTAAAGATTAGAAAGTTATATTGTGTTTTTCTTTGACATCAGACCTGTCCTACTGTATTGTTTTAAGTTTCTGTGTGATCTCTGAACTCTTAGATATCTCTGTGGTGTAGTAATATTGTCTTGTGTTTTAATTATTTATTATTAAATATTTTAAAAAACCTTTACCTGTGGCTGGTTTGTATAGAGAAGTAGGCTCTAGAGTACATTTCATATTTATAGAGTTCATTGTAATAGGCCACTCTAAAATAAGCCTTAGACTGAATAGTCACATTACTAACTGGATAATAATATTGCACAGTAATAATTGGACACCCTTTCAAGGGCCTTTGGGTAGCTGATAATAAAATTAGCTGGTGGTAGCAGAAATTACTACCGTATAGTCTGAGAAAAGGGGCACAGCTGGATAATCTATGTCAACCTTTCCCAGGAGTGTCTGTGAAGTTGTATAAATACTTATCTCAAAGTGTGGGTGTGTGTCAGCTACCTGGGCAGGGACACGAAGCACTGGTTGGACAGATAGGGTACTGAAGGTTAGCTTGCCAGCTAGGCTGAGATCTGGACCCTATAGCTGTGCCAGTGGGGAGTCTTATTGGGGACCTGGTGAGCAAAGGAGCAACCAGCCCCAGACTGACTGTGATCTCTGTGTGCACTTAAGGGAAATTGTACTTTACTGTGTGTATTAGTTATCCTTTCCTCTTCTAGGAGACAATCTCCCTGGTGTTAGTGGTGAAGATTGAGGCTCCTTGATTGCTGGGCCAGGGCACAGTCATCACATATTGGTGGCAGTGGTTGGGATATCTTATCACATATTGGTTTGCTGTGGTGGGATCCACATCACATTTTGATTAGTTGGCAAACACTAATTGGCTTGTAGTGGTGTGGGTAGAGCGAATTCCTGTAGCTTATGTACAATCATCTCTAAAAGTGTTTTGTACTCTAAAACAGCCATGCAGTGTATACTCAGAGTTCAGATTACAATTGTTTTATTTGTTTTGTTAGCTTAGTGTTAGTCAGGGTGAGCAGGCAGCATGTCAGCAGAAAAGTATGGAAAGCTAATAAGGAGCCAGCTGGCGGGGATGTGCCAGGCTAGGGGACTGGTGCATGGAAACCTGACTAAGGCAGACCTGATTGTAGCCTTGGTTACAGCTGCATCAGAAAACAGCAGCCTGGAGGACAATCCAACTGACAGTGAAGATAATGATATCCTTGGAGAATGGACAGCTCAACCTTTCTGCAGTGGACTTAAAAATCCAGCTGGAGCTAAAGAGACTTGAGTTGGAAGCCAGGCGTATGGTACTAGAAGCAGCTGAGAAAATGAGGCATCTACAAGCTGAGGAAAATGAACGTCAGAGGAGGCATGAGAGGGAAATGCTGACTCTTCATCAGAGTCATGGAGGTAATGGGGAAGGGAGTAACCAGACCCCAGAAGCAAAAAAGGTCAGTAAATTTCTTCCACAGTTTCAAGAGGGGGATAATTTTGATAGCTTCATTCATATGTTTGAGTGGGCATGTAAACAGTATGAAGTTGACCAAGGGCTCTGGGTACAGTTCCTGACCCCCTTTACTCCATGGTATAGCTGTAACATCTTTAGAAAAAATGCATGACACTGACTGTTTTGATTATACTGCTGTAAAAAGACACTTGGAATGTTTTAAGCTAACACCTGAAATGTACAGGAAAAAGGTTTGTGAGCATAGACACAAGGCAGATGAAAATGTATGTGAATATGTTGCTGAATTGAGCACTTATTTTCATAGCTGGGTGAGTGGATGTCAGGTCATCACTTCTGAAGGGCTGGCAGACCCTTTTGGTAAAGGAACAAGCACTTAGCACTTTGCCTGAAGACATGTAAATCTGGTTAGCTGATAGACAGTGTGCTACTTCAGAGGAATTGGGGAAGAAGGGAGACCTATACGTAGCAAGCAGGACAGCCCTGCAGAGGAAAGGGACCACCAGTACTGCTCATGGGACAAATGGAACCCATGGTGGGTAGCACAGACTGCCCCAACAGAATCCACCAGTAGCAGGGGAAGCCACTAGTCCAGTTATACATCCTGGAGCTAGGGTTAAATATTTTGAATACAACCAGTGTGGCCATGTGGCATACAGATGTCCATGGAGGCAAGGTGGGGAACCAAAGGTGAGGGAGCGAGTAAGTGGGAAAGACAAAATGCCAATAGTGGGTTGACTTCAAACAAAAGAGGTATGGAACTACCATCCTGCAGATGTCGTGAGAGGGAAGGATTTGTATGAGGCAGTACTATGTACTTATGCAGTTACATGCAGTGAGGCTATGAGACAAGCATGTGGATCTGGTAGCCTGGGGGAGACCCAGATAGACTGCATACTTGCAGCCATCACTGCTGAGGTGGTTACTTCAGGGAGTGAGCTACACTGTAGCAGTGAGACTGAATGTGAGCCACAGTTGCTTGTGGGTACTGATGGTCCCTTGGACAGGGTTACTGCAAAGGTAGAGGTGAGTAGTAGTACCCAGGCTGACAGTGAGGCACCACTGTCAGAGGATGCCAGACTTCCTGTGGAAGGGGAGCTGGGAAGAGTTACAAGGAGAGACTTGAGACAGGCTCAGCTCTCAGACCGTACATTGCAATGCCTGAGGCAGGTAGCTAGGGATGCACCTGATTCTCATGGGTAGGGGGAATCTGTATACTGGAACAAAGGGTTACTGTACAGAGAGTGGACCCCTGAGGGAGGGCTAGAAGGTGAGAGAGTAAAGCAGTTGGTAGTGCCTAGAGTTTACAGTCTGGCACTTTTAGCCATAGCCCATGATATTCCCTTTACATGTCATATGGGCATAAAATGTGCAAAGAGACATATTATGCAAAACTTCTATTGGCCTGGAATTTCCAGAGATTCAACAGGGTACTGCAGGACCTGTGAGCAGTGTCAAGAGGTAGGCAAGGCAGGAGACAAGGTGAGAGCTCCATTGATGCCTTTGCCTGTGATTGAGGCACCATTTCAGAGGGTAGCTATGGATATTGTGTGTCCTCTGAGTACCCCAAGTTCCACAGGGCAAAGGTATATCCTAGTGATTGTAGATTATGCTACATGATACCCTGAGGCAGTCGCTTTGTCCCTCCATTGAGGTCAAGAAGATGGCAAAAGCTTTGCTAGAAATTTTCAGCAGGGTAGGTTTCCCAAAGGAAATACTGTCTGACAGATGTGCCAATTTTAGGTCAGACCTGCTGGCTTGTCTGTGGAAGTCCTGTGGGGTGAAGCTCATGAAGACCACCCGCTACCATCCCCAGACTAATGGTCTTGTTGAGAGGTTAAACTCTACAATCAAGTCCATGTTACGGGCATTTGCAGATCAGTTTAAGAGGGAGTGGGACAAATATTTGACCAATCTGTTGTTAGCTTATAGAGAGGTTCCCCAGGAATCCACAGGTTTTTCACCCTTTGAGTTGCTCTATGAGCATAGGGTGAGGAGACCTCTAGATTTAATTCGAGATGAGTGGGAAGGTGAGTGTGAGTCTCACAAGCTGTCTGTTGTGGCATATGTCCTGAAAGCAGTGGCACAAATTGTACCATGTTAACATGATGAAGCCTTACCATGATAGGGAGGCCCTTGTGCTGAGCATTTGCAGTTGATTGCAGGAGGAGTCTCAGAGAGATCTTATGACTGATCTCCTCAGTGAGGCTCAGCCTGACACCTCAGTGGAAGGGGTAGCAATGTCACAGCAGCTATCTCCTACCCAGGTTCGAGAAACCTGAGCAGTGTTGCAGGAGTTTGTTGGCATGTTCACCGGGAAACCAGGGGGCACCCACCTGGTGCAGCACCAGGTGTATACAGGATCCCAAAGGCCTATCAGGCAGGACCCTTATAGGGTGCCTGAGAAAGTCAAACAGACTCTGAGGGAAGAGGTACAGGAGATTTTGGAACTAGGGGTGATTCAGGAGTCCAACAGTCCCTGAGCCTCCCCAGTGGTACTGGTGCCAAAGAAGGATGGCAGCTCCAGGTTCTGTGTGGATTACAGGAAATTAAATAGTAACACAGAGGCAGATGCTTACCCCATGCCTAGGATAGATGAGGCCCTAGAGCAGCTGGGTGGGGCTAAGTATATTACAACCATTGATCTTACCAAGGGTTACTGGCAGGTGCCTTTGACTCCCAGTGCTAGAGAGAAGTCAGCCTTTGTGACTCCTTTTGGCTTGTATGCAGTCACAAAGATGCCCTTTGGGATGAAGAATGCCCCAGCAACTTTCCAGAGGCTGGTAGATCATATCTTAGCAGGAGGGTTTGCCCTTGCTTACATGGATGATATTGCTATCTACAGCCATTCCTTGAAAGAGCACCTTCAGCATGTCAGGGAGGTGCTGGGCAGACTACTCAGGGCAGGGTTGACCATTAAGCTGAGCAAATGTCAGGTGGGTATGACAGAGGTCTCCTACCTAGGACATAGAGTGGGGAGTGGTAAGATAAGGCCAGAACCTGACAAAGTGGAAGCCATTCCGGCATGGCCTGCACCTGTTGCAAAAAGCAGGTGAGGGCATTCTTAGGGACAGCAGGGTACTACAGAAAGTTTGTTCCCAATTATAGTACCATAGCTGCTCCCCTCACAGACATGACAAGGAAGAACAAGCCAGATAAGGTAGTGTGGACCCCAGCATATGAGCAGGCATTTCAGAAGCTTAAGGAAGCTTTGGAAGGACCCCCTGTGTTAGCCAGTCCAGACTATAGCAAAGAATTTGTTGTGCAGGTGGTTGCTTCAAACTATGGGGTGGGGGCTTTACTTAGCAAGATTTCTTCAGAGGGAGAAGAGCACCCAGTGGTTTATCTCAATCATAGGCTCCAACCCAGGGAGGGATGCTATGCAGAGGTAGAAAAGGAATGTCTAGCCATAGTGTGGGCACTACAAAAACTTCAGCCTTATCTGTATGGAAGAAAATTCACTGTGATGACAGATCACAGATCACAACCCTCTAACATGGTTAAACAGAGCCAGTCAGCAAAATGGCAAGTTGCTAAGATGGAGCCTCTGGTTGCAAGCATATGATATGTCAGTGCAACACTGCAGTGGGAGTAGCAATGCCAATGCAGATGGGCTCTCAAGACAGGGAATGGGGTGAGTTACACCCAGATAGACCTGACACTCTCAAGCGATGCTTCTCAAGGGGCACTTCAAAAACTTGCTTGAGTTCAACAGGGGGGAAAAGATGTGAAGATTGGAGGAAGATGGGTGAAGGCTGCCAGCCTAGTCAAATAGAATTAGATACATAATTCTATCAACTGTATAAATAAATGTAAAATACAGGCTTGTGTTTTTAAATGAAAAAACATGTGGAAGGTGCTTTATTGTTCTTATTTCTCCTAGAGTGTACATGTGAAATGTCTTTTATTGTTGTAGTTTCTTGAGCAGGTGATAGCTTGCTAAATAATGCAGTTTGTGGCCTGGGAACTCCAGACTAAGTGTCAAGATGATGTAATGTGAATACTGGGAAAACCTAAGTGTCAAAATGATGTAACTTGTTCAGTGAGAGACTAAAAGCATTTTGTCTTGGACCATCAACCCAGCATTGCTTGCTCTTTATGTATGTAAGTAAGATTATAGCACTGTGTTTCTCTTAAGATTAGCTAAAGATTAGAAAGTTAGATCAAGTGTTTTTCTTTGACATCAGATCTGTCCTACTGTATTGTTTTAAGTTTCTGTGTGATCTCTGAACTCTTAGATATCTCTCTGGTGTAGTAATATTGTCTTGTGTTTTAATTATTTATTATTAAATATTTTAAAAACTTTTACCTGTGGCTGGTTTGTATATAGAAGTAGGCTCTAGAGTGGATTGCATATTTATAGAGTTCATTGTAATAGGCCACTCTAAAATAAGCCTTAGACTGAATAGTCACATTACCAATTGGATAATATTGCACAGTAATAATTGGACACCCTTTCAAGGGCCTTTGGGTAGCTGATAATAAAATTAGCTGGTGGTGGCAGAAATTACTACAGTATAGTGTGGGTAAAGGGGCACAGCTGGAAAATCTGTGTCAGCCTTTCCCAAGAGTGTCTGTGAAGTTGTATAAATACTTATCTCAAAGTGTGGGTGTGTGTCAGCTACCTAAGCTGGGACATGAAGCACTGGTTGGACAGAGAGGGTAGTGGAGGTAAGCTTGCCAGCTAGGCTGAGATCTGGACCCTATAGCTGTGCCAGTGGGGAGTCTTATTGGGGACCTGGTGAGCAAGGGAGCAACCAGCCCCAGACTGACTGATCTCTGTGTGCACGTAAAGGAAATTGTACATTCTGAGTGTATTAGTTATCTTTTCCTCTTCTAAGAGACTACCTCCCTGGTGTTAGTGGTGAGGATTGAGGCTCCTTGATTGCTGGGCCAGGGCACTGTCATCACACCACATCAGGAATATCTTTTCCTCCAGTGGATTCCTTCTTGATCTAATCCAGGGATCTTTTTATAAAATCGGGGAACTTTGGGGCATATCGTGCATTTGAGGTATGGTTTTCTCAGTTTATTGTAGTGTATTTAAAGACTCCCTCAGAAGTGGAGGTTTTTATTTATAGGAATTTCACAAGTATATTTAGGAACTTAATGTCATTTCCAGGGGGACATATAGAGGGTCCTATAATAGGCTATGAGATGATAGCTGATCATATTTATTGTGATCTGAAATTCAAAGAGCTCTCTATTTGCCTAGAGATTATGTGGTCTCTAGCAAATATGGAGACCCCTCCAAAGTTACCATTGGGTCTAAAGGCATTGTATGTACAAAACTCAGGTATGGAGGGAGTGCTTTCTGAAGATTTAAACCTAGTTTCTATGATTACGCATATACACTGATGTGCTCCAAATGTACAAGGGTCTCCAAGTCAGTCATTTTGTTATTGAGACTCCTAGAACTGAGCAGAGCAATCTTGATGTGATGTATGATTAACTCTGTTAGCTAAGTTGAGAGATCCCTTAGCTGTACACTGCCTAATAAGGGCACAATGGGTGATGCAAAGGCTTTAGCCAGTATGTGGATGCCTGGATCCACCTTGAATGACACCAGCAATTTAGCCAATTATTGAAGCGAATTATAATTTTTTTTTACTTTGGCATCAGTCTTAGAGAAGGAAGGATTTCACTCCTGCATTTGTGACATGCATAGAGAAATCTGGCATGTCTGTCTCCATATCCCTCAGAATTTTGCATGTCATGAGGTTTATCCCTATCTAAACCACCACCACAATATCATAATCATATTTGTTAGGTGTAATAGTCTTAAGGGTTATTGAAATGGTAGAGAACCTGACAGTTGAAAAGCAACTCACCATCGCCCTGTTTTTTATCCAACATTGTGAAAGTTGAATTATTGTGTAAGACTATGAAATCACCAACCTCTTAGACATTTTTATCTGTAGAATGGTTTGGTGTACTGGATATGAGATGATTTTCTTCCTGGTAACTCTTTACTATGGTTGCGCCAATAGATGATACAATGTTTGGGTTTCCCTGAGACCTAGTTTTAATGGGTCAAGAAAGTTTTATTTAAGATACTTTTTTATAGCCTCAGCATAAGATAATTTAATGTGGGTTTGTGTGGAGTGCTGTGGGCTGAGAATTCCTCACAGTCTGTGTGTTTCTTTTTAAAAGTAAAGCGTCCATTTTAGTTTAGGTACATGCATCTCTCATAGATAGAATGCACTGAGCTAAATAAAAGATCATCCACTGTGAGCATCAGACAGTTGTCACATAGGCTGAGAATGCCAAATGCTATGGTGGTGCAACACAAGGAAGACAAGTGGGCCAGATTTATAAGTGAGCAGACAATCTTGCAAGTTCAGGCATATTGTATAGACCTGCTTAGTGGCCAGATAATCTTATAACTCTAATTTAAATTTTTTCTCTCCGGGGATGCAGTGCACTACTAACTTTAATAACATAAAGTAGTTATCTGCTCCTATCAATATAAACAGATTGCTCCCAATTATGGTATAATACAGTTCTTAGCTTTTTGGCACTGTTGGAGGAAGGTAAGTGGGCATGAATGCACATTACTTCATGTTGCACAGTTTCTAAATGAGACTGAAATGGACTAGGGTTATATTAAGAGAATCAGAAAATTAAAGTTCCCGCATCTATTGATTACAAGCTTCTGTGGTGCTGTATAAACAAAGCAGAACAAATGAGGGAGCCAAAGAATAATCAGCTAAGGCTTCAGGCAATAATGCCAACTGCCCAGAAACAACAGACATGTGTCCTCTACTACAGAATAACCACTAGAAAATAATAGAAAGGCTGTTCTAGATGGCTCATACACTTGGCAACATCTGGCTGTAAATGTACTGTTTTTTCCTTTAAATTTTAAATAAAGCAGAGAAAACATAAATTTAACACCAGGGAATACTCAGCAGTACTATAATGATCAGGTGACTAAAGGTATACAACAGATCAACTTCTTAACAAAATGCATTTAAAGAACAAAATAATACACCTGCAGGGAAATACTTCTAAAACAGCCATAGCAACAGAAATATTAGAACAAATCAAATGCAATATCAATTGCTTTTACTTTCCTGATGTAGAAATACTCAGAAAGAAATAGTCCATTTTGGTTTAAAAATGTTTACAAGTAAGTTCTCCTAGTACAAGTTAGTCAGAGGGGCTAGAATGACTGAAACCTGAAGTCACAGGGGACATGATTCTGGTATAATAGGCCATATCAGAAAGATGTGAAAGGGTCATTCTGAATATGATGGACAAAGAGGAAATGACAGTGTATAGGTAGCAGAAGACAGCAGATTGTAAGTACTTACTACTCCCCAGACCTCTGAAAGCATGTTTTACATTGAGAATTGTGAATCCATGGAATGGATGGTGCAGAACGGATCCCCAGAGATATGCAAAAGGGCATTGCAAAGGTGGAAAAGGGTAAGAGACAAGTTAGAGATGGAGAGTAGTATATTCATTGTCTCCTTCTACAATCAGGTAAGTGCATCAGCCTCTGCACATTAAAAATCATAGAGGGTCCAGAATAGGAGCATTTTTCTATATTTTCGAATAGAAGGTAGTTAGATGCCGGATTCCGTGTAGTTAGGGATAAGGAATCTTGTAATTGCTTATTTCTGTTATTTAAAAATGTATATGCCTTTGAACAGGTCTCTCCTTTGGATTAAAATGAAAAAGGCATTAAATCTAGGAGGGATAGGTCAAAATCTCAGGTTAAAAATCACAGTGCTATGCCTGAAACACAGCAGTTGAGTAGTATGAAATGCACTGTAATGCAATGTAATGGTGCAATAGACAGAAGTGAACTGAGAAGGTGAGATCTATCATAGCTTTGAAACAATACAAGTACAATATAATGCATCTTGGACATACCTCTCCATCTCTTATCACACAAAAATCTGGACAAATCCAAAAATAATGAAGGGACAAAGGTCCAAAAATAGGGGGACATTTTTAATATTGCTTTTATAAGCTTAGAAAGTTGCTAGTCATTATTTAGTGAATTTAATCCATACTGATTTTCCAGAAAACCACACATTTGATGAGTAAAAGTCCAAAAATATGAGGCAAAAATCTGTACATTCTGTAGAAATCTGGACAGATGAAAGTTGATCTTAGAGGGTATCCAAAAAAACAGTTCACAGTATTGGATGAAGTTCTTTAAATAGTAAAAGTGAAATAATATTTTGGGGTAATTTTAGTAATTTAAATGAAAAGTAGTAAAAGCTTTAAGGATTTCAGGATGTATGACTGGGTGTGATGGGGACCGGATGTCACTTCTGCTACAAAGAAAGAAGTTATTATTCCCTCCTAGAGAGAATTTGTCAGATCCAGTCTTAACTACTGTGTGGTGTTCTATAGATGATCTCTCTTCACAGGCATAGCTGGCTCTGTACCATGCAGGGACAAAAACCTGTTAACAAGATGACCAGGGATCAATTAGTGACCTAAGTGCTGGAGTAGCTTGTCAGGAAGGCTGAGTAGGAGTGTGTGGTCAATGCTTTGTTACTAAGTGCTGGAGTAGCTGGTCAGGAAGGCTGAGTAGGAGTGTGTGGTCAATGCTTTGTCACATGTTCTGTGGGGAGACATCTGTTGAAGGCATGTAACCATGCAACATGCTTAGACCAACAATAAATACTTGCATAGCTGCCAGGTGAGAGGTGGCTGGAAGCACAATTGAATTTGAGATCTGTGTGAAGATTAGGTGAAGATAGATGAAGGCTGCCAGCCTAGCCAGATAGAATTTTGGAGATAATTCTGGCATGTGTAAATATTAATGTAAACCACAGCTTTTTTGTTTTAAATGGTAAAAATAGTGTTGCATGTGGAACTGAACAAAATGTAACAACAATGGACTCTACTGGCCAAGTAAAGCATGTTGTGACCCTTTGATGTAAACATTGCTCCGGCCAGTCTAGATGAAGGAATTCTTGCTATTGTTTAAGGCCAGAGTTAATGGCCAGAATTTGCATGCATAAATGTCCTTTATTGCTCTGGTTTCTGCCCAGAGGTGACAAAGGTCAATGTAGTTTCTGTTAGACTGGGAACCCATGGAAGTGTGAAGAATGATGTAATGTAACCCAGGGAAGTGTGAAGAATGATGTAATGTGAACCAGGAATGTGATTTTAAAAACAGAAATATTCAGAGAGCATTAAGCATTTTTGTCTTGACCATCCAACTCATCAGCACTGTCTTGCTCTATAGTTTATCTTAGACTTCTTTTTTCTCTTAGAAATAGCTAGAAACTAGAAAGATTAGACTGTGTTTTTCTGTGATGTCAGAACTGTACTACTGAATTATTTTAAGTATTTCTCTGTGATCTCTGAACTCTTGACTAGCACTGTGTAGTACAAAGCATTGTCTTGTGTTTTGACTATTTGTTATTAAATATTTTTAAACCATTTCAACTGTGGCTGTTTTTGCAGAGATAATTTAAGCTCTTTAGAGTACTTGCATGCCTTTGGTAAAATTATACAAAGCCACTTCAATAGCTTTAGCCCTGGGCTATACTACCAATTGGATAATAATATTGCACAGTAATAATTGGACACCCTTTTAAGGGCCTTTGAGTAGCTGATAAATATTAGCTATCTCCCCCCCATGCAGAACTCAAGCTAGTTTTTCAAGTGACCCTTGAGAAACGCTGCTTGAGGGAGTTAGGTTTATCTGAGTATACCTTACTCCGTTCACTGTCTTGAGAGCCCATCTGCATTGGTATTACTAACCCCACTGAGGTGCAACTTGGTATTTTGCTGACTGACTCTGTTTAACCATGTTAGGGGCTTGTGATCTCTCATAACAGTGAATTTCCTTCCATATAGATAAGGCTGAAGTTTCTGCAGTGCCCACACTATGGCTAGACATTCGTTTTCTACAGCTGCATAACATTCCTCCTTGGGTTGGAGCCTATGACTGAGATAAACCACTGGGTGCTCTTCCCCCTCTAAAGAAATTTGGCTAAGTACAGCCCCCAACCCATGGTTTGAAGCATCCACCTGCACAACAAATTCATTGCTGTAATCTGGACTGGCTAACACAGGGGATCCTCCCAAAGCTTCTTTAAGCTTATGGAATGCCTGCTCACATGCTGGGGTCCACAGTACCTTATCTGGCCTGTTCTTCCTTGTCAGGTCTGTGAGGGGAGCATGTATGGTACTATAACTAGGGGCAAACTTTCTGTAGTACCCTGCTGTCCCTAAAAATGCCATCACCTGCTTTTTAGTAACAGGTGGAGGCCATGCCTGAATGGCTTACACTTTGGCAGGTTCTGGCCTTATCTTACCACTCCCCACTCTATGTCCTAGGTAGGAGAACTCTGCCATAACCACCTGACATTTGCTCGGCTTAATGGTCAACCCTGCCCTGTGTAGTCTGCCCAGCACCTCCCTGACATGCTGAAGGTGCTCTTGCCAGGAATGGCTGGAGATGGCAATAGCATCTAGGTAAGCAAGGGAAAACCCTCCTGCTCCTGCTAGGATATGATCTACCAGCCTCTTGAAAGTTGCTGGGGCATTCTTCATCCCAAAGGGCATCTTTGTGAACTCATACAAGCCAAAAGGAGTCACAAAGGCTGACTTCTCTCTAGCACTGTGAGTCAAGGGCACCTGCCAGTAACCCTTGGTAAGATCAATGGTGGTAAGATACTTCGCCCCACCCAGCTGCTCTAGGGCCTCATCTGTCCTAGGCATGGGGTAAGCATCTGGCTCTGTGTGACTATTTAATTTACTGTAGTCTACACAAAACCTGGTGTTGCCATCCTTCTTTGGCACCAACACCACTGGGGAGGCCCAGGAACTGTTGGACTCTTGAATCACCCCTAGTTCCAATATCTTCTGTACCTCTTCCTTCAGAGTCTGTTTGACTCTCTCAGGCACTTTATAAGGGGCTTGCCTAATAGGTCTTGGGGTCCTGTATCCACCTGGTGCTGTCCCAGGTGGGTGCACCCTAGTTCCCAGTGAACATGTCCCCAAATTCCTGTAACACTGCATGGATTTCTCAAACCTGGGTAGGAGATAGCTGCTGTGACATTGCTACCCCTTTCACTGAGGTGTCAGCCCAGGCCTCACTGAGGAGGTCAGTCACCAGATCTCCCTCAGACTCCTCTTGCAATGCACTGCAAATGCTCAGCACAAGGGCCTCCCTATCATGGTAAAGTTTCATCATGTTAACATGGTACAATTTGTGCCCCTGCCTTCTGCTTAGCAGTTCCACCATGTAGTTAACATCACTTACCTTTCTTACCACCTTGTAGGGTCCCTCCCAAGCTGCTTGCAGTTTGTTGTCTGACAGGAATGAGAACCATTACCTGATGCCCCACAGCATACTGTCTAGCTCGAGCATTCCTGTCATACCTCATCTTTTTCTGTTTTTGTGCTTCTGCCAGGTTCTCCTGGGCCATGTCCATGAGTTCCCTAAGCCTTTTCTTGAGTTTTAGGCTGTATGCCACAATAAACTCCTTGCGAGACTCGTACTCACCTTCCCACTCATCTCAAATCAAATCTAGAGGTCCCCTCAACCTATGCCCATACAGCAACTCAAAGAGTGAAAATCCTGTGGATTCCTTGGGAACCTCTCTGTAAGTAAACAACAGATGGGGAAAATATTTGTCCCACTCCCTCTTAAACTGATCTGCAAATGCCTTTAGCATGGACTTGATTGTAGAGTTTAATCTCTCAACAGGACCATTAGTCTGGGGATGGTAAGGGGTGCTCTTCATGTGCTTCTCCCCACAGGACTTCCACAGACAAGCCAGCAGGTCTGACATGAAATTGGCACCTCTGTCAGTCAGTATTTCTTTTGGGAAACCTACCCTGCTGAAAATCTCACATTTATCACCTTCTCTGTCTCAATGGAGGACAAAGCCACTACCTCAGGGTATCATGTAGCATAATCCACTACCACTAGGATATACGTTTTCCCTGTGGAACTTGGGGTACTCAGAGGACCCACAATATCCCTAGCTGCCCTCTGAAATGGCTCCTCAATCACAGGCAAAGGCATCAAAGGAACTCTCAACTTGTCTCCTGCCTTGCTTACCTTTTGGCACTGCTCACAGGTCCTGCAGTACCCTGTTACATCTCTGGAAATTCCAGGCCAATAGAAGTTTTGCATAATATGCCTCTTTATATGTTTTATGCACATATGCCCTGCAAAGGGAATATCATAGGCTATGGCTAGAAGTGCCATACGGTAAGCTCTAGGCACTATCAACTGCTGTACTCTCTCACCTTCTAGCTCTCCTTCAGGGGGTCCACTGTCTGTTTAGTAACCCTTTGTCCCAGTATAAAGATTCCCCCTTTCCTTGAGAATCAGGTGTCTCCCTAGCTACCTGCCTCAGGCCTTGCAATGTATGGTATGAGAGCTGAGCCTGTCTCAACTCTCTCCTTGTAACCCTTCCCTGCTCCCATTCCACAGGAAGTCTGGCATCCTCTGACAGTGGTGTCTCACTGTCAGCCTGGGTACTACTACTAATCTCTACCTTTGCAGTCACTCTGTCCAAGGGACCATCAGTACCCACAAGCAGCTGTGGCTCATCTTCAGTCTTACTGCTACAGGGTAGCTCCCTCCCTGAAGTAACCACCTCTGCAGTCCTGGCTGCAAGTATGCAGTCTGTCTGGATCTCTCCCACGCTACCAGACTTACCTGCTTGTCTCCATGCCTGAGTGCGTGTAACTGCACAAACACATGGTATGGCCTTTCCAATTCCTTCCCTATCAGAACATCTGCAGGATGGTAGTTTGGTACCCTTGTCTTCTCAAAACAACCTACTACTGGCATTTTCTCTTTCCCACTTACTGGCTCCCTCACCTTTTGTCCCCCCCCCTTGCTTCCGTGGACACCTTTATGCCACATGGCCCCACTGGTTGCATTCAAAGCATTTAATCCTAGCTCCTAGACTAGTGGCTTCCCCTGCTACTGGCAGATTCTGTTGGGGCAGTCTGTGCTGCCCACCATGGGTTCCTTTTGTCCCATGAGCAGTACTGGGGATCCCTTCCCTGTGCAGGGCTGCCCTGCTTGCCAGGTATAGGTCTCTCTTATTCCCCAACTCATCTGAGGTGGCACATTGTCTATCAGCTAACCAGATTCTCATGTCCTCAGGCAAAGTGCTAAGGGCTTGTTCCCTCACCAAAAGGTCTACCAGCTCTTCAAAAGTGGTGACCTGACATTCACTCACCCACCTATGGATATAAGTGCTCAGTTCAGCAACATATTCACACACACTTTCATCTGCCTTGCTCTATGCTCACAAAACTTTTTCCTATACATTTCAGATGTTAGCTTAAACAATTCTAACAAGTGATTTTTAACAGCAGTATAATCAAAACATGCAACGTCAGACATTTTTGACAAAACAGCTGCAGCTTTACCATGGGGTAAGGGGGTCAGGAACCGTACCCAGAGCCTTTGGTCAACACCATACTGTTTGCATACCCTCTCAAACATATGAATGAAACTATAAAAATGATCCCCCTCTTTAAACTGCAGAAGAAATTTACTGACCTTTTGTGCTTCTGGGGTCCAGTTACTCCCTTCCCCATTACCTTCATGACTATGGTGAAGAGTCAGCATTTCCTTCTCATGCTTCCTCTGCCGTTCCTTTTCCTTGGCTTCCAGGCATAGCAGTTTCTCATTCTCCTCAGCTTGTAGACTCCACAGTCTCTCAGCTGCTTCTATCTCCAAATACCTGGCCTCCAACTCAAGTCTCTTTAGCTCCAGATGGATTTTAAGTCCTCTGCAGAAAGGTTGAGCTGTCCATTCTCCTAGGGTAATATATCTCCACTACCCGTCTGAGTGTCCTGCTGGTTGCTGTTTTCTGATGCAGCTGTAACGAAGGCTACCATAAGGTCTGCCTTAGTCAGGTTTCCATGCACCAGTCCCCTAGCCTGGCACATCTCTGCCAGCTGGCTCCTTGTCAACTTTCCATACTCCTCTGCTGACATGCTGCCTGCTCACCCTGACTAACTAAGCTAACAAAAGAAATAAAACAATTGTGATCTGAACTCTGACTATTCACTGCGTGGCTGATTTAGAGTACAAAACACCTTCAAAGCTCACTGTACACAAGCTACAGGAATTCACTCTACCCACACCACTACAAGCCAATTAGTATTTGCCAACCAATTAATATGTGGTGTGGATATCCCACCAAAGCCAAACAATTAATATGTGATGCCTGTGCCCTGGCACAGCAATCAAGGAGCCTCAATCCTCATCACTAACATGAGTAAGGGGCATCTCGTATAGGAGGAAAGGATAACAAATACACACAGTAAAGTGCAATTTCCCTTAAGAGCACACAGAGATCACAGTTAGTTCAGGGCTGGTCACTCCTTTGCTCTCCAGGTCCCCAATAAGACTCCCGACTGGCACAGCTATAGAGTCCAGATCTCAGCCTAATGGGCAAGCTAAAACCTCCAGCACCCTCTCTGTCCAACCAGTGCTTTGTGTCCCTGCCCAAGTAGCTGACACACACACACACACACACACACACACACACACACACACACACACACACACACACACACACACACACACACACACTTTGAGAAGAGTATATACAACCACACAGACACTCCTGAGGAAGGCTGGCACAAGTTTTCCAGCTGTGCCCCTTTTTCCCAGACTATACAGCAGTACCAGCTGCCACCACTCACTAATATTTATCAGCTACTCAAAGGCCCTTAAAATGGTGTCCAATTATTACTGTGCAATATTATTATCCAATTGGTAGTATAGCCCAGGGCTAAAGCTATTGAAGTGACTTTGTACAATTTTACCAAAGGCATGCAAGTACTCTAACGAGCTTAAATTATCTCTACAAAAACAGCCACAGTTGAAAGGGTTTTAAAAATATTTAATAACAAATAGTCAAAACACAAGACAATACTTTTACTACACAGTGCTAGTCAAGAGTTCAGAGATCACAGAAAAATACTTAAAATAATTCAGTAGTACAGTTCTGACATCACAGAAAAACACTTAGTCTAATCTTTCTAGTTTCTAGCTATTTCTAAGAGAAAACACAAATCTAAGATAAACTTAGATATAGAGCAAGACAGTGCTGATGAGTTGGATAGTCAAGACAAAAATGCTTAATGCTTTCTGATTCTCTCTGTTTTTAAAATCACATTCCTGGTTCACATTACATCATTCTTCACACTTCCCTGGGTTACATTAAATAATTCTTCAAACTTCCCTGGGTTCCCAGGCTAACAGAAACTACATTTACATTCTTTACCTCTGGGCAGAAACCAGAGCAATAAAGGACATTTATGCATGCAAATTCTGGCCATTAACCCTGGCCTTAAAACAATAGCAAGAATTCCTTCATCTAGACTGGCCAGAGCCTTGTTTACATCAAAGGGTCACAACATGCTTCACTTGGTCAGTAGAGTGCACTGTTACATTCTGTTCAGTTCCACATGTAACACTATTTTTACCATTTAAGACAACAAGCCTGTGGTTTACATTAATATTGACAGATGCTAGAATTATCTCCAAAATTCTATCTGGCGAGGCTGGCAGCCTTCATCTATCTTCACCCAATCTTCACAATCTGCATTGATCCTACTAGGGTAGGTGGCAAACAGCACTGTGGCTACTCATATTATACAGTCATAGGTTTATATGCTCATTGAAGGTTACTAGGCTACCAGCCCTAGAGTCTTTATAACCATAGCCATATTAATCCTGGGTTGTCCCAAATGCCCTTGGTTAGATGGACATACTTTACAGATCAACACCAACTACCCTTGTCCATGAGGGACATGGGCGCCACCCCTGGGGTGAATTTGTGGTCACCCATCCATTTGTCCAGGTTGCATTTGGACAAATTGATGGGTGACTGCAAATTTAGCCCCCAAAAAAGTATCTTGCTTCATGGCTGCTTGGAAGAAGGCATAGCTAAAACCCACTTCTTACCCCACTACTTAGGATTATAAAAAGGAGTATCTGGAGCAAAAGAAAGAGGATAGCAAATGAATGGACAGCAACAGATGAACAACATGGCAGACATGAGGGGTAAAAAAGATGTATATAAAAAAATTCACTTCACAAACAGACAAAGGGGTGAAAACACATGAAGACTGATAGATGTTGGGAATATCAATTGAGGGCACAAATCATAAAAAAACTGTAAAATATTTAAAAGAATAGACTATGAATACCAAGCTGTGGCAATTAAAAAAAAAGATGCACACGTAGACAAATTTGTTGAAAATTTTGAGGTGAACTGTGAAGGCATTTTTCACACTGGGGATCATAGTTGTCTTTAGTTAGCAGTGAACCCTGCAGTCACTTGGTGCCCCCACTCCTGGGGGGTCCCAACCACAGAAAGTTTTCTTATGTTGATACATTATTATGTTTAGCAAACCAACAAAAGTTAGCACAGCAATCTTGTGTACTTAATAAACAAGGTGAGTAATAGTAATCCTTCTTTATATCTCCTTTAAAATTCAAAGATATCTCATGTTATAGTAAAAATGTTTTATCAAGTAACATGCTTCACAGTTTCATTAAATATTTTGTCACTGATATAGTGCTCTTGATCATAGGATGATAGGATCATAGGATGTTACTAGGCTAATGGCCCTGGGACCCTTACAACTGTAGCCTAGAGTTTATCCCCAAATCAAACCTCAGTCTGCACCTGCTGCCCTTGTCAATGAGGGACATAGATGGAACCCCTGGGATACATTTTTGGTTTCCTATCCACTCATCAAGGTTGCACTTGAAGAGGGTCAGCGAGGTACTCTGTTTGACGTGTATGGGAAGTCTATTCCAGAGATGGGGCGGCCTTTGGGAGACAAGCCTGTCTCTCCAGCAGGTTTTCTTCATGTCTCAGATTAGATTCAGGCCTTTCAAGTGGAGAATGCATGAAGAGTTAGACTTCCAGATATGGAGTATCTCTAGTAGGGCAGGTCTGAGATTGCCTTGCAAGCAAGACACAGATCACCTCTGAGTAATCTGTACGATACCGAGTAGAGTGATAGTGATTTCAGCCTGTCTGCATAGGACAGGCGTTGGAGGCCATGGATTCTCTTTGTGAGGTATTTCTGTAGTCTTTACAGTTGGCGCAGATGTTTGGAGAGGTACATACCAAATGGGGCATTATATTCAATTATTGGTCTAATGAGGGAGGAGTATAGAGAGGTAATAGTGTCCTTTTTTCTCAGTGTAATCCCTTTACGTATGAGATGAACCAAGTAAAATACTTTTCTGACCACTGCCACTACATGATGTTTGAATGTGAGATTGTTATCAACCTGAATACCCAGGTTCTCACCATGGGTCATGTGTTTAGGGAGGTTGCTGTTGATATGGTAATCAGAAGGGGCCGTGTTTTTGCTGAATGGTATGATGATATTTTTTTTGTGTTTAGCTTGAGACCATGACTTTGGCACCAGTCATTAGTTGCTGTGAGACCCTCTTGCAGTATGTTAACATCATATGGGCTGTCAATGACAGCACCTAACTTACAGTTGTTCGCAAACTTGGTCAGCCACAGGCTTTTTGTTTTTTCCAGGACCTCCGAGAAGTAGATGCCAAACAATAGGGGTCCCAGACAGATCCCTGGGGAGCTTCACTATTGACAGGTCTGCTATCAGAGGTGGAGGCACCTATTTTGACTTTGAGAGTCCTGTCTGTGAGCCAGTTGGTTGCCCATATGATGAGATAGGGATTTACGCCAAGTTGTGTTAGCTTTTCGATGATGCCCAAGTGGATGATTGTGTCAAAGGCCTTAGTCAAGTCAAGGTAAGCTGTATATACTGACTTTCCCTCATCCAGGGCCTTGATGACAATTTCAAAGAAGTCAACTAGGTTCAAGAGGCAAGATCTGCCCTTGACGAACGGATGAGGTCAAATACTTGGAGACTGCCTATAGCCCTGTTTATGAGACCCATAAAAATATGCTCCATGGCTTTACAGATCAGACTTGTCAAGCTAGTGGGGCGATATTTTCCAGGGTCAGTAGTGGCACCACCTTTGTGCAAATGGATGACAATGGCAGTTCTTCACTCTGCTGGAATGATGACTGTACTTAGGCTGTGATTGAATAGGGGGCTCAATGATGAATGCAGTTCTTGCTGGAGATGGTGCAAAATACAGCCTTGGGTACTATCAGGTCCCATGGAAGCTGTGTTGTTTAACTTGGATAGGACCTTTAACACTTGATCTGCAGAGATGTGAGGTGTGGGACAAGTATCAGGGATGTTGAAAGGGCCTTTAGGGGGACAGGGGGCTGAAGTTTGCACTGAAGCTATCTGCTAGCAGGTTGGCTAAGTAAATAGGCTCATTGTAGGTGATACTGTTAAGTACTAATTCAGAACAAACCTGGGCTTTGCCATGTAGGTTCCTGGTGTAACTGAAGAAGACTTTGTGGTTTATCTTTGTTTCAGTGGCTTGTTTTGATTCATAATTGGCTTTGGAGGTTTGCACTAGTGATCTAATTTGCTTGTTGAGGCTAAGGAGGGAGTTTTTTCAATTTGGATTTTTTTCCTTTTTACCCTTGTACAACAGTTTCTTCCTTTTGCTGTAAGACCTGTTGATAGAGGATGTCCACCAAACAGGTTTGTGTTTCCTTGAGGATAAATCCTGCTGGTGGGCATTCCTCATCTTAAACTGAAATCATACACAGTTTTATGCACCTGCAGTATATGTGTCTGCAGGGGAGCCCCATAATCATCCCTGACTTTGTAGGGGTCTCACTAAAGCTGTTGCTTGTTGGAAAAAAGTAAGGAGAAAAAAAATATTTATTTTCTGATTATCCACTTTATCCAAAACAGGGTTCTGATATGACCTTGTTGGAATAAAGCTGATGATCAGTGAATGAGGAAGGTATGTGCTAGAGGTCAGCACCCCAGATTGACCAACCTTAGTGCTTACCTTGCATTTCCAGAAGAGCTGATGCTCTCAATATTTATGGATGATTTTCTCTTTCAGGGAGTTTTATTAATCCTGGCAGAACACTCGATACTATAACGCTCAACTTCTTTGCTCAACTGAAGTCTGGTAAAGCCAAAAATAATTACAGTCTCAAAATCAGGAGCACTTTTTAAATATTTCTCTAACTTACAAATTTAAGAGAAAACATGTTTTACATCAACAAGCATTTTCTAGACAATATGACATATGGAATTCTGATGTCTATATTTATTCACAGCCTGTCCTGAATGATTTACCAGAAAATCTAAATTTTTATAAGAACAGAGCAAATTTATGAGGCAAAATTGGGGGAATTATTTGAAATCAGGGATAGTGATAGTTATGCATTAATCTTCAATGAGGTAAATAAAAGTGACTTACCCCAATGTTGTTTAACAACTGGTAAATAATAATCTGACCTGGTGTTGTACTGGTGTTGCACATTGTATTGCTATTTGCTGAAATCACTGCAAACCTAGTATTGCTATGGCTTATACATGAGTTGCACGTGTGCATGTATGCGTGTGTGGGTGTCTGCATGTGTGCATGTGTGTGTGTGTGTGTGTGTGTGTGTGTGTGTGTGTGTGTGTGTGTGTGTGTGTGTGTGTGTGTGTTGCAGTTTTAGAGTAACAAGCTGGAAATAATTTATTTTACTTAGTCTCACAAATTAGCATTAACACTGCCCTTACACTTTGTTTGTATGGGAGTGTGTGGCTGCAGTGTATTTAAAAGTAACAAGCTGACCATATTTTATTTTACTTACCATCAAAAACATAGATCTTGCATATGATAGGTAGCTATTTTTGGTGGTTTGGCAGCAAGAGAATGTGTGCGAAAGCAGCTGTTTATTGTCATTGTGGCATGGTTAGTAACATTGCCTTTTCACATTGCTTTGTTCTGGTTGAGGTCTTGGCTATGTCTATTTCCCTGTGGAGTCTACATGCCATTCCTGAGTGTGTGTGCATCGGTTCATGTACTCTGGTTAACCCAGAGCCTGAAAAATATGCAGCAGGTGAAAGGGAATTCCTCCAGTTTCCTTGAAGGTCAACATGTAGTGCGCACAAGTGCCAGTGTGTGTGTGTGTGTGTGTGTGTGTGTGTGTGTGTGTGTGTGTGTGTGTGTGTGTGTGTGTGTGTGTGTGTGTGTGTGTGTGTGTGTGTGTGTGTGAGCATGTGTGTGTGTGAGCATGTGTGTGTGTGAGCATGTGTGTGTGTGTGTGTGTGTGTGTGTGTGTGTGTGTGTGTGTGTGTGTGTGTGTGTGTGTGTGTGTGTGTGTGTGTGTGTGTGTGTGTGTATGTGTGTGCACAAAGCTATCACTGATTTTTATCTGTATACAAGCACAGTAATTGCAGGAACATACAAAACTCTTCTGGGAAGAAGCAAAAATAGAAAAAATGCAGTTAACAAGTAATTTTATTTCAAAAGAAAGGCATAAAGCACTGTTTACATTTATGTTTCTAAAGACCAAAATGTCACCAACCAGAATCCGGAGATGAATATACTGAAGACTAAAATATTGAAACTCACAATATTGAACTCTCAGACTTACTGCTTTTGCAGGATCCATGTTAGCACTCCTTCCTGGGGGTCTATGTTCAGCCATCAAACAGAAAAATCAATGAATGGCATTATATTGAAAATGCAGTTCAGCGAATCTCCTCATATGGGGGGGCTGTGTCCCCCACACCCCCTGCTAATTATATATACCCACTTCGAGATCGACTATAGTGGGGAAAGGGCAAATTTCCTGATCCCTACAGTAATGCGATCTTACTTAAATGGCTCAATGAACAGCAACTTCAACAAGATATGCTGTTCAATGCTTTTTCTGTTTGATGGCTGAACATCAACCCTTTTTCGAGATTTACAGAGGGAGGGAGGGAGTTTTTCTCCAGGGTTTTCAGTCTTGTAGGTTTTAACATATTAGTCTTTCTATATGTTTGGCTCAGGATTCTGTTTGGTAATATTCTGGTCTTCAGTAACATTTTATTTTTATTTTTATTTTACATTTGTTGACCGGGCTAGTCTAACTGGATATATGTCCATTTTCAGTAGAGGCCCGGGGAGAAAAGCTCCAAGATAAACTAAGTGAAAAAAAAAAAAAAAAACTTAAAAATCATTATAACATAGGACTAGAAGAAAAATAAAACATATTGAGATATACATTGCAAATTACAAAATAAAACCTTGGAAGGATAAAAAGTAATAAGGTAACTATGTAGATGCATACATTATGTGCTATGCTTCTAGCAGGTTATAATATGGAAATCAGTGAGGACAAAGCAAAGAGCTTTAGAGCTAGAATATTTATAGTAAAGTAGTATGAAAAGGAGGTAATTATACAATAAAGACAGACAAGTGATGAAAGAGTAATTATGTAAAATATGCAACTAGAGTATAGAAGGAAAAAAAATCTTCTGTAAAGAGAATTTAGAGAGACAGAGGATAGTATGGCTAGAGAGAGAGATTTTGTTTAGTAGTAAAGAACTTTTTTTATTAGTAAAGAAAATGTATTTGTTCTAGAGTAGTGTAAAAGGTGGTATTTGTAGGTTAAGAAAATAAAATAGTACATATGTAGTCAATAGTGGCAGAAACTTAGGTAAATCTTGTTGGCTAGATGCCTAGTCTGGTTTAGAACAGGGGCACAGCCAGTGTGTTGTTAGGTAAAGTTTCAGTTTGTTTTTGAAAAGTGAGGGAGAGGGGAGAGAGGAAACATCACTGGGGAGAAGATTCCAAGGTTTTCCAATAGCATTAGAAAAGAGAGATTCTCCAGCCTTGTTATTGGGTTTAGAGGTATGTACAGCGTTTTTGTGAGAGGAACGTAGGGATTTCAGATTTATATATGGTGTGATGAGGGTGGATAGAATAGGAGTAGAAGAAGGTTTATAAAGGGTTTTATGGGCAATGGTTAGTTGGTGGAGTTTAATCATGTTTTGTAGTTCCAGCCATCCAAGCTGTTTTATATTTATGCAATGGTGGGTTCTGTAGGGGTTACATGTAGCAAACCTAGCAATATTGTTATAGGAAGTTTCCAGTTTGTTAAGGCTCTTTTTTGAAAGGTTAGTAAAAATTGGTGATGCATAGAGGAGAGTAGAGATTAGATGAGTGTGTGCTATAGTTGTTCTAGCAGTGGGGGAGAGGAAAGGTCTAATCCTATATAGGGAGCCCAGTTTTTTGTTGACAGTTTTTATTGTATTATTGATATGGGTGTCAAAATTGAGGTTGTTTTCTATGATAATGCCCAGAAGTTTGGTGGTTGGGTCTGGTGATATAATGGTACCATTAGTGGATTTAATTGAGAAATCCAATGGAGAGGAATTTTGAGTTGGAGTAAAGAGGAGGAGTTTAGTTTTATTAGGGTTCAAAAGAAGGCAACGCTGTGTAAACCATTGTTCAACTATGTTAAATGTGTTCTGGGTAAGAGAGAGAAGTTCAGATTTGGATTTGGCTGAACATAAAAGTGTGGAGTCATCAGCATATTGTATGCAAGTGGCTTGGGGGATGGCTAGATGAAGGTCATTGATGAAAATTGAAAAGAGAAGAGGACCTAGTATGGACCCCTGAGGGACACCTATGGTAACTGGTTGAAGGGTAGAGAGTGTCTTATCCCAGATTACTGCTTGTTGTCTATTATCAAGGCAGGACTGGAACCATTTTATGGTGGTGTATCTAAAGTGAGGGATTTGAGTATGTTTATGAGAATCTGGTGATTGACCATGTCAAAAGCTTTAGACAAGTCAATGAAGAGTGCAGAGGAAAGGTAATTAAGGTTGCGTTTTTTATTTATACAATCTGTAAAAGACAGGAGGGCAGCGGTAGTGCTATGTGAGGGATTAAAACCATGTTGACAGCTGGAAAGTAAATTATTTTTGGTTAAGTGTTCAAGTAGTCGCTTATGGATGCATTTCTCCATGATCTTTGCCAGAGGTGAAAGAAGGGCAATAGGATGGTAATTAGAGAGTTCAATGGATTGTCCACCTTTATGAAGAGGTATGATATGAGATACTTTCCATAGGCTGGGTATTTGACCTTCAGTGAGAGTCCTATTGATCAGAATAGAAATGGGATAAGCTATAGCTTTGGCTGATAGCCGTAGGAAGTTGGCAGGTAGTTGGTCTGCAGAAGGTGAGCAAGGTTTAAGTTTTTGTAATAGGGTCAGAATATATGAAGTTGGGATGGGTTGTAAATGAAAAGGAGGAGGTGGGGTAGAGTTATAGGAAGGGAGATTAAAGATATTGGGTGATAGCTGAGAAGCTAGAGTTTGGATAGTATTAGTAAAATAGGTATTAAATATGTTGGCTATATTGTTGGGGTTATTATGGTCAGTAATTTGAGGGTTAGGAGTGGACGATTTACCTGGATGGAGTAATTGGTTAACGTTAGTCCAGAATTTATGAGGGTTGTTTTGATGTGGTTGTTGGAATTTTAGGTAGTAATTTTGTTTATCTGAGAGTATAGCTTTCTTAGCGTCATTTCTTAGTTGTCTGAAGGTTAGGTGGTCGGCTGGGTTTTTAGTCATTCTCCATTTTGCCCAGTATTTGTTTCTAAGATGCATTTTGTGTTTAGGTAATTTAGAAAGCCATGGGGCAGACTTGGTTTTAACTCTAATAGCTCTGGTTGGTACATGTTGGTTAAGAATGGCTAGGAAGTTAGTGTTAAAGTAATTGATGGCTTCTTCTAAAGGGAGATGTTTTAAAGGAGACCAATTACAAGTTCTTAGTTCTTTTTCAAAGAGCTCAGGGTTAAAGTTCTTTTTGGTTCTGATATTTTTAACAGATGTTGTGTTGGGAGAGAAGGTTTTGTGCCTAATAATATAGGTGAGTGAGTGGTCACTTATATTATCAGGGAGGGTTCCTGAGTCATAGTTATTAGGGTGATTGTTGATAAGAATCCTTGATTTTTGGCTAACTTTATTGGTCCTGGTGGGGTATGTAATGGTTTGTGAAAAGCCATATAGGTTAATATGGGTTGTAGGGAGGTTGCTACAGTAGCAATTCCAGTCAATGTTCATATCTCCCAGGATTATGGTTTCTTGGGGTAAGTGTTGGGATAGCCAACAAAGAATATGTTCCATAGTGGCAATGTTATTGCCAGGAGGAAGATACATACAGATGATATTGATAGATTTAGCATTGTTAATATGAAGTTTGGTGATGAGAATTTCAGCATTAGTATCTAGTGGTAATTGGCAGTTATAGGTGGATAGCTGCAGGCCTGATTTAAATAGAATAACTACTCCTCCACCCTTCTTAGCTACTCTGTCAAGTCTTAGTATGTTATATCCAGGTGGAAGGATTTCGTTGTCTTTGGTAGTAGGTTTTAGCCAAGTTTCAGTAAGACAGAGGACATCAAAGGCATATAGTTCTACTAGGGCTTGGAGTTGGGATACTTTGTTGTTTATGCTACGTATATTGAGATGGGCTAGTTTGAGAGAGTTAGATCATTTATTAGGGGAATTAATAGGGTAGTAATTTTGGTTGGGGAGAGTAGGAGATGTTTTATTTAGACCTGGGTTAGGATGGATATCTCCATCTTTTAAAGAGAGTAGTAGTCTTATATAGCTAGGGTTATTGATTTTGTTATATAAAATGGATTTTTACTGAAATTGATTGTTATATTTGATATGTGTTATTCTGTGATACTTTGCAAGTAGGTAGTTGGGTGAAGATGTTATATTAGCATGGCTACGATGCAGTGATAGCAATGGAGCATTGGTTTCCTTGTTAGGGTAGTGAAGTTTAGGATGTAGGGGATATTCATAGGTGACATTCATTTATATATAAAGCCACGGTGGTGCAGCGGTAGCATTGTCGCCTCACAGCAAGAGGTTCTCCCATTCAATTCTCGGCTGGAACGCCTTCTGTGTGGAGTCTGCATGTCCTCCCCAGGGCCGAGTGGCGTTCGAAAGACATGCGTGAATAGGCGTGCCTTCGTTGAAGGTTGGGCGTTGGGCTGGCACCTCAGCACCATAAAAATCAACTGCCAATCATTAGCAGACCGGAGTTACGCTGTGGCAACCCCTAACTGGGAAAAGCCGAAACCAGTGACAATAACATGACAGTAAACTATAAAGTACATTAAAGTACATCACAGAATATTCAGATATTTTGTGCTTCTGTGATTCTGGTGGCCCCCACACCTCAAGGCTGAATAAATGGATTTTGAGGTATACACAGGGGGTCATAATAGCTTGTGTTGGGACAGTGTGGTCATTGTTTCTTTTACTTTTCTCACAGACCTTGGAGGTTTGCAAAAATATTACTATAGCTTGTCTAGGGCCAGTGTACTGCCTAGGAGCAACAAATTAAAGTACTATAATCATTATTCTTTTCACTTTCCTCACAACCACATATCAGGCACATATATACATGGCTGCCTGACTAAAGGGTAGGGGTGAAGAGTGTGGAGGCGTGCTATGTATATGCATGACAGCAGTCACTTGATGTACATGCATGACTGTAGCCATTTGAACCACTTCTTTAAACCCAATCTAACACCAGAGAGATGCCCAGCCAGTGTTGCCTCTCTCGTTGTACTGGGGGGGGGGGGGGTGTAGGGAGGCAGTACTCACAGATAAGATCTGTGTATCCTCGCAAACAACTGTTTTGTTAGTTTATTGTGAACTACTATTTTGTCAGATTTGGACATTAAGCCTTGGGCACAACTTATGTCTTCCTTGAAAGAAAAAAAAATGACTGAAATTATTTTCTTACTCATGATTTTTGTTCAGGCCAGCATTGGATTAAAAGGCTGGGAAAATGCTCTAAAATGCACCTCAGAGCATCCCTGGCTTGAATAAGTTATTTTCTAAATGGTTGTTCCTGTGCTATCTTGGCCAGGTGAGGTGTATTGAGTGGATGCAAGGAAAACTTAAGGTGAACAGCAACAATGAATTTATTTTCTTAATCATAATTTCTGTTTAAGCTATCATTTAAAGAAAATGTTATGTACGAAGAAACAAAAAACGTTAAAATGTGCTTCAGATCATATAGAAAGTTGCAGTTTCTTGAAAATGATAAAGGGTAAGGCAAAATGTAAGAAAAAGAAGAAAAAAATAATGTGCATAATGTGTGAGGGGGTTGAAACAGTAGGCAGTGCCTAGGACACAATTTCACTTACATTTAGCCCTGTACATAGAGTTGTTGTAATACATCATCATTGTAACTAAATGCTGTGACTATCCCCTCTGTGAGATGGGTCAACGTAGTGTGGTACACAGGCCTGTCAGAATGTAAGAGCACTGTCACTACAGGTCAGCTGTGTGTGCTACTAACTGTAATTGTCCCTCTGTGAGATGGTCCAATTTATAGTGGCACGCAGGCCTGTCAGAATGTAAGAGCAATGTAACTACAGTTCAGTCTGTGTGTGCTACTAAAAATGTGCAGCATGAGTTGAAAGGTTGCTTAGGAGGCATGGCAGTGACAGGGTGATAGGCTGGACGTGTCCAAGGGGCCCCCAACCTGACATTTACTGGGGCCCCCAAAATGTTAACACCAGCCCTGCAGGGGATTGTACATGCATCAAATACCCTACTTGAGAGGATGACAGAGTCAGAACCAGTAGAGCAATTCAAGCTGGAATAATACAAGTAAGAGTCAGGTCTGCATAAGACAAAACATAATTCAAGTTAAGCTACTAATGGAGAAGGGTAGAGACAGATTGGTTACTGAATGAAATCTATAACAACTATTACATTTTGCATCCCGGTATTAATATAGACGTTTGTCTATCACATCATTTCCTGTTTTTTATAATAACATCATTACTGATTCAAGAAGGAAATTTAATGACTCTGATTTTCTTCTCAACTATTTATTAAGAGCTTTTTGAATGAAGAACTAATCCACAAGCACAACTTGGCAAGATTGCACTCTTTGATCACTGTTTTCCACAGGAAAATGATGCTAGTGTGATTTCCAAGTCAGTTGGGAATCATGCCTTACTTTTGGGATATTCTGTCATTCTTTATGTTTGTGTAGCCACAGCGGTGATATATACACGTTTCTAGCATGTGGGAGGCTTGCCTCCAAATGTTCACATTTAATTTTTTTCAGCGGGTTGATTTCCCATACAGAGTACTCAATTAGTTGGTTTCTTGTTGCGCTGTAACTCAACATGTCCAAATGGAAACATTCTCATCATCTCCCTTATGAAAAATGCTTTCTTACATTATTCCCACAATCCCAAGTAGTACTATTCCTATAGATATCTGAGGCATAATGTATGATTTATCACTGCATCCTCACAGAGAGATAAGCACATAAAGTAGGATAGCTGGCCTGCTTACCACCCATGCCAAAAAAAAAATAAATAAATAAAAGCTGAAACAGCGTTTTTCATGCTGGCTATTTGCACCTGCAGCAATTTCATATGTTGGTAATGTTGCCTGTGACCTTTTGGTTTGTGAGGTTGTAACTGTATTGCATAAATCTGGCATATTTTGTAAACTTAATTAATGTGAACTAGCAATTTACCTGTATATGCAGTTGTGCAATTGTTACAGCCACTGAATATCTTCTTCACCTCTTTGTGCAATTATTACAGCCACTGATTGGCTCTTTGATATGGTGTACTTTCTGTCTACCTGTATCTTGCTTAGTATAACGGCCTGGGTCATGTGTTTCAAGGACTCTAGTACCAGTGTACTTACCAGGTTAACAAATGGGAGGCAGGTTAAGAAAATGCAGTTGTGCCTGCTAGGAGATGTATGACTGATGAATAATCTGGCCAAGGACTGATGATTGTCTCTGAGAAATTTTATTTCATTCATAAAGCAAATCTCACAGCAATGATCCTCTAGATGTACATAAATTCTTTATACATAAAAGTAATAAACTTATTACCATGGTATAGGTAGACATACATTTTTTTTAAATTTATAAGTGCCTCAGAATGCTTCTTTTGCAGAAAATAATGACAGTGTGCATCCTGACTCTTTACCCTCAACCTTTTCCGAGGAAATACTCATATCTTACTATTTCTTCTATTAAAATCACCTATTCTAATTCTAAAGAAATATATAAAGATTTATTTCAGCATTTTATAGACCATAATTTTTTGATGAAAATATTTTAACAGACTTCTCTGTTCTCACATTATTGACTGATATTTTTGCAGTGCATTTCCCTTAAGCCAAGTTCATTGACTCATGTAATACTATTTGTAATCTTACTCGCTAAATCATCTCATACTACTTACAAAGTGACATGCTGTATCATTGAATACTACTTACAAAGTCACATGCAAAATCATCTCATACTACTTACAAAAGTTACACGCTGTACCATCTCATACTACTTACAAAAGTAACATGCTGTACCATCTCATACTACTTACAAAAGTTACATGCTGTTATCACCTAATACACCTTACAAAGTTACATGCTGTATCACCTAATACTACTTACATAGTTACATGCTGTATGACCTAATACTGCTTACAAAGTCACATGGTATATCACCTACTACTACTTACATAGTTAGATGCTGCATTATTTCATACCACTTACAAAAGTTATATGCTGTACCATCTCATACAAATTACAAAAGTAGGTTCTCTGGTTCGATTCGCGGCTGGAGCACCTTCTTTATGGAGTCTGCATGTCCTTCCCGCAGTCAAGGGAATTTAAGGACATGCAGGTAGGTGCAAGCATGTGTAGGTGTGCCTTCTTTGAAGGTCGGGCACCGGACTGGCAACTCAACACTGTAAAAATTCACTGCCAATCATTAGCGGACCAGAGTTCCACTGTGGCAACCCCTAACCGGAAAAAGCCGAAAGACAGTTTTAGACATGCTGCACCATCTCATACTACAAAGTTACATGCTGTATCACCTAATAGTACTTACAACGTTACACACTGTATCACCTAAAAATACTGTGCTCATTCTTATTCTCAAACACTACTTATTTATTAGGTATGGCAAAATATTGCCCAGATTTGCAGTATGAGGTGCATTTCAAGTAGTTTACAGAAGAATGGTAACTTTATTTTCTACTGGTGGTGTCTTCTTTAGTCACTTGTATAATCCCAGCTTTTTGTATGGCTTCCTCTTAAAGCATATCTGCCTTTAGAACTTGTCCATGCACTATGCCTTTTCTCTCCCATTGTTATGTCTCCCTGTACTAATGTGTGTGCAATCATTTGATTTTTTTCACCTATTTTTGTTTCCAGATATGTCACTGTATTATCAGTTTTAGTACCATACGTTTTTTTGAATTCTATATGCTTGCCATTTCCTTTCTCAAAACCCAGCCCCACCCACAAGACATTAATGTTTCCCTGTCAAAAGGATGCAAAATATTACATTTCTGTTTTAAATAAATCACTTTATTTTATTAACATGCTGATCATCATTACAATACTTATATATGTTGTTTGCTTCAATAAACAATAATGGGAAAAAACACTTTTTATTAAATGGAAAGTAATACAATTATACAGCATCTTGGCATGTAGCTGTACCTTGTAGGTATCCAAATGCAAACACCAACTGGCTTAAGTAGTAAAAAAAAAAAAAAGTCTAATAGACTTTTAAAAATGCAGATCAGCTTATTAGTTAAAGTGAGATTTTTCCGGCTACTAAATAGTTATTTTTTCCCTTTTGGTTTCAGGAAAAAATTGTGACATTTCCATATTCTTAAAATTGATGCATAAGACATTGCTGAAAAATAAAAGTCATTTAAACTGGAAGTTGTTTCATTGACCAGTCTGTCATAAATAAACTATGCTTCCTTTAGTGTTGACAGAAGATAGCTTCTCAGGCTTTGATTTCTCAACCCCCTCCCACTGTTACCCCTCCCCCTGCTTAGTTCTAAAGGACGTGAAGACTCTGAGACTGGATTATCTTTATTTCCATATGGAAGAAGATGTAAGCCACCACAGAATGAAATCACGGCTTCTTACAACCCATTTTGTTCACAGGCTCAGAGCAGCAAGAGCAAAGCCCACTGGGTAATTAAAATTCATGTACCATAGCCTTCTACATGTTTACCAGTGGTCTTCAACCTCTTTGGTGTTTTGAAGCTTTTTTTGCAAAGACATGCTAAGACAAGGTTAAAAGTTGAATGCTGATTCTTTTTAGAGAGATATTGCAGGGATAGCTTAATTGCTATGCAAAGAGGTAAAATGGCAATGTTCACTGCAAGAACTGATAAGAAAATGTCAAAATTATGTGACATTAACAATACAACTATTGTTCAACTATTACAGATTTTATGAACTCATTTCCAGTGAGAGTCATTGATATGCATGTCTGTTTGCTGCTGTTTTGCTTGTACTGTTAAAGAAGGAAATATTTTTTATTTAAAGAAAAAATATTATATATATAGAGATAGAGAGAGACAGACTGCCAGGATCATACCACATGGCATTCAGTCTTATTAACTATTCCTCAAACTAAAACACTATATTAAGAAAAAAGTTTTTTATTTCTCATCATGAGCTGCATGTATAACAGTTTTTAAGGGGTATGCTGTAAGAATGGAAATTATTGTCATTTATATAAATGAAAAAATGAAAATAAAAATTGTTAAAAAAAAAAGTTTTTTTTTCATGAACAGTATAACCTGTCCTGTTTACTTACTGCATGACATACTATTTGCTTAAAAAGACAGACTCCAGGATCATAGCTCTCAACTGTTTAGATTTTCACCTTACATTTTTGTCTGTTCCTCATAAAATTTGTGCTTTACTGGCAAATCACTGTGGACTGAAGCCACTAAATAATGATATTCATTTGAGTTTCAGACTGTTATATCTTTCAGAAAATGCATGTTAACATAAATCCTGTTAGTCTAGTAACGTTTTAAGTTTATAAGAGCAATATTTAAAATCTGTCTTTATTTTTGGGTCTTTGTCCTATGATTATTTTAGGCTTTGCTGAGATTTCTTGTGCTAAGAGGTTTAGAGATATGCCCAGGATCAAATATGTTAACTTAGTTTAAGCTGTTAGTAAACTGATTTCTAAATCCATGAAACTACCATAACTAGTAATAAGACAATTTTAATTTCAAAATTATTAATACATAGTGGCATAACAGGGCACTGTGGCTCTGATTTATAAATACTTGTAGTACCATTTTATAAAATGCAGTCAGAAGAGATTATGACTTCAGCTGTGCATGTGGATGGCTGTAGCGGTCATTAAAGTATTTTACTGGTGTAGTTGGGCAGTAACAGGATACTGTGTGTGAAACCATCCCTAGGTAGTACAAGGTGAAGGTGAATAGCTCTCAATGAGACAAAGAAGCTCCTTTGCTCCAGTTCTGATTTAAGATTTGAATGCTAGTTCAACCTGTTCATGTTCTGCTTTATATCACAAACTTGTTTTTAGGAATGCAACTACATTTTAATTATCTAAGATTCACCAGATGTAACATGAATTAATAAAGACAGAGATTTACATAACATGTCGATAGAGGAACTGTGAATTATGTGCTTGGATTAGAGCAAAACAAAAGATACAGTAGTTATTTGTCTTTAATACCAATCCAGTTTTAAATGTATACCACAAGCATTTTTGGAATAATACTGAATGACTGAGGTATTCTTTATGTTGTATTCCACATTGCTGTCATCATTATTAGCATTATTATTATTTTTTATATTAGTACTACTGTGTTAGGTGAACATCCTAGCCACTATTACCAGTGGGAGTTTGAACTCAGAAAACCTCAGTTCTGATTTTTTTTCCCTCTTGCCTTTTCAGTGTCCTAGTAACATAACATCAGTTTAGAATTATAACTTTTCTACGGAAACATTAGGAACAGTAAAGGGAAGATGAATGCAGAAAGAAAATGACCAACTGGAAATACTGATTTCAAAAAACTGTATTCAGTGTTTGTAAAACATCTTTGAAATGCGTTATAGTTCCTTCTCAAGATAAAGACTTTTCTTCCCTATGACAGAATCACGAGGCCTTAACATCACAGGTAAAAACAAAATAATAATTAGGGAAAAGGCTGGAGATTAAAAGAAAATGAAATTATTGCAACTATTCAGCCAAACCATTGTTAGAAGAGGGAGATTTGCATTAACATCCATTTTCCAAAGAATAAGAAAAACCTTACTGCAATAATTACAGCCCTATTACTAAAATCAGACATTCTTGGAAAGACTAAGCAAAAAGTTAAGTGAAAATCAAAGATAGGCTTGAGATTAGTTGACAAAATACTGATTTTCAGTATTAGTAATTAGCATTTTCTAAGAGTTTTACAATTTAATTTCTTGTATGTAGCATTTCACTGGCTGGCGTCTTTGTTGCCTCTGAGAATACAGAGCAGACAAGTGGATGTATCTACTGACTATGGCATTTTTTTTATATTGCATCTAGAAGATTAAGAAACCATGACCACATTATTGGGGGAGATACACACAGTATGTTGTAAAAATGCAGTATGTTGTAAAATTCATCTTGGAGCTCATGCTATTCACACAGTTGTAGAAAGAGAATTCAGAGCAGTAATCACCAAGTAGATGAGTCACTGAAACATTATTTGAATCTTAGAATTTCAAGGAGAAATATATAAATGAATATCTCTCTCTCTCTGCATATATATATATATATATATATATATATATATATATATATATATATATTCACAGACACACACACACACACACACACACACACACACACACACACATATATATATATATATATATAGATATACCACAAAACCAGCTTTCACAATCCTGAGATGAGAAGGCCAACAACATCATAAAACGAATGTCCTGGAACATTGATTGCAAGCTCCAGGTAAGTAAGCACTTGGCCACCATGTTGAAATTTGCCCCTTACCCCCAATGCAGTGTGACCTCAGAGTTGGTATATTTAGTGAGGGGGGTGTGGGGGGAGAAGCCCCTCACATTGGTGGGTTTACTTTGCTTCAAGTTTAATTTTATATATTTCTT
>NC_056733.1:376657092-376689592 GCF_019279795.1 Protopterus annectens
TATATATATATATATATATATATATATATATATATATATATATATATATATATATATATATATATATATATATATATATATATATATATATAGAATGGCTTGTAAAATGTAATATTGAGTATAGCATAATACACATCTTAGTGTGTGTGTGTGTGTGTGTGTGTGTGTGTGTGTGTGTGTGTGTGTGTGTGTGTGTGTGTGTGTGTGTGTGTGTGTGTCTGTCTGTGTATTATTTATTTATTTAGCATTTGTTTACCAGGAAAGTCTGCCTTGGACCAAAGCCAATTTTCAGCAGAGGCCTGGGGAGAAACATTCCAGACACATATACTGAATCTGTTTGTTTATCCAGCACTAATAACTTTCCAGACAACTATGTTCCCAGTTGGTCATTACAATCCAGTGATGAAAATCTTCTGTCTGTCTATAAATCTACCAACTTTGCTGGGTATTGTGCGTACTTGTACCATGTCGATAGGGCTTGGAACTCTTTATCTCTATCCATCAGGTCAGTGCCATCCCTCCCATCATTCAAAACCATTCTGAAAGACTTACTAGCCTTAAAGATTGTAACATTATTTTTTGTAATACTTTGAAACTTCCTCCTGGATATCTGCTGAAAATGAGCTCCTACCCATTCAGATGTTCATAGTTTTATATATATATATATATATATATATATATATATATATATATATAGATAGATAGAAACAATGAAACAGCTTTGACTTTCCTTAAAAATTTGCAGGTGTTGGGATTTAAAATAGGCAGCAGGCTCATTAAATCCTTGCCTATTAGGCAGGTAATTACTGTTACTGATATAACCAGGTATCAAAGGCAAAATGACTAAATTACAAAATGTACAGAGTCAGATTCACTAAGCTTGCCCTGAAAGAGTATGGTGTACACAGAAGTGGGGAAAGGTACACTGTGGTGAAAAAGGAGAGTGATTGAAAGCCACCTATCATACAGTAGTGATGGATAAAAAAGCACTTTCATTTAATTGCTGTGAGTTGTTGGCTGCAAGGCATTCTACTCAAACTTTTGGCCTGCAATGGAGCAGGTTTGGTAAAATTGCCTTATGTGTGTACTCAATTCCGTGGTAAGAGGATTTTCTCCTGATTTGAGGGAAGTCCACTTTTGGATATATGAAGCATACTTAAGAAACTGTGTTTTATTCAGGTAGGGTTTTGGTGCCAACAAACTATGCATGTTAGTTTTCTATATTGTATCCCTTGATATGATGTGCACAAAATATATTTTTTCATCTTGAGTCTGCACAAAACAGAAAACTAGTACTACTCTTAAAACAGAGGTTCACACTTTAACATCTTCCAATTCATATTCATCAATGGAAATACTTTATAAAGGTAACTGACGTTTATTTGTGCTACTCATTTGTATTTTGTCACTTATCAAAGACAAATCTGACAGGAAGTGATTCAACTCTTGCCTGTTTTGTTAAGCTGCAGCCACTTGCTATTGCAAGACCTAAAATGGAAGAAGAAAAAATATTAGGATGCCAAAATCTTGACAGCAATAAGAGAGAGAACAAACCATTTGTGTTGTAGTAAACTGTATCATGCTCATAATGTTGTAGAAATGAAAGGAGAGCTGTTGCTTGGCTCAAACCAATAAAAGACTGTTTGTAGTGCTGAATACTTACCACAAAAGTAACTTTTGACTAGTTGCTTTACAAAGCCCAAACAATCTGGAAAGGAGGAAATAACTTTTTATTTTGCACTTGCAACTGCCATTTTGTGAAGTGCAATTCCTGTTTTTTTAGTTGTTTAACTGCCATAAAAAAGTGACTCTTAAAAGAATTTAGCTCCACCTTATTCAATTTACAACAGAGATTTTTAATTTATTGCAATAACATTTTACACTATAGAGATAAACTTAAGTTTTGACTATGTCCATTTTCTTACAATGATATATATATATATATATATATATATATATATATATATACATATATAGAGATATAGATATAAATAAATTATATATACATTTTATATATATATATATATATATATATATATATATATATATATATATATATATATATATATATATATATATACACACACATATATATACACATACATATAAGATATAGTGTGGGTCTACTTCTAATAATTGAAAGCAGACTTACCCGAAGACGACTTCACTGAGACGAGAACACCAAACCGTTATTTTACCGAACGATCACACTACCAAAGTTTTTAACAGGGTAAGCATGCACTTAGCCAACATGAGGAAATGCACTCTTTTCCTCAGTGTAGTGCAATCCCGGAGTTGGTATATTTATTTGGGGGGTGTGGGGTGTGAGGGTTTGACATATTGCAGTATGTTTCCTCATTCCATGTTGCCCCAAATGCATATTTACCCTGATAAAAACGTCAGTAGTGTAATCATGCTGTAAAGTAATGGTTCAGTGTTCTCATCTCCATTAAGTTGTTTTCAGGGATGTTGGCTTTCGATTATTAGAAGTAGATCTATATATCTGTCTATAATATATATATATATATATATATATATATATATACATGTGTGTGTGTTTGTGTGTGTGTGTGTTTGTGTGTGGTGTGTGTATATGTATATAAAATTGAATCATTGAAGTGATATTAAATTTACTTACTCGGAAAATATAATTTTTCTTCATGTATACTATCTGTAAGCTTATCTGTGTTCACTGTTGGCATCACTGTTAGCAAAGAATGATAATGCCAGTACTAAGCAGTCTGTATAGCTTCTCACCTTTAAGCCCTCTTGACTCATTACTTACTGAGTGGTACAGCAGTGAGAGAACTGAACTCTCAAAACAAACATTCACATATGAGGCCTTAGTGAATGTTCTTTCCCTCTGATTATCACCAGCCCTCCTAGGACACATGCAACAGAAGAGTTTGTCTATGCAACTGTATGCATTTCCCCCAGTAAGCTGACATCTGATAAGGACAGCATGCCTGTGCTACACCTTGCCTGTTCCAAGCAATAGATAAAGGGTGCTTGTCTATGTCCTATATTGGCAATATATAGATTTTCATTCTAATTAAGAAAAATGTAAAATCATATAAATGCACTATTTTTAGCACTATAAAGGGATACTTTTCAGAAGTTTTCCAAACACGTATATTTCATAATGAAAGAAACATAAGCATGAATTTGCTCCATATTCCACCAAAGCAACTAATTAGTTAATAATGAAAAAGTTTTTTTTTTTCAACTAAAATTGCATGGTTCATTCAGAATAAGTTCAAATTAAGTTAATTTCAGACAAATTCTTGAGTGCATATTATACATAAAATACTGACATATGGCAATATGTACTATATTCATGGCATTTTTACAAAATCATTTTTTTCTCAAAAATGTAGACACTAAGTTGATATTTAGGGAGTGGGTCGTATGGGGATTGCATGTCTTCAACAATCAAAATAGAAAGCTCACATTTAACAGAAAGTCATATACTTTAGATGAAAACTGATAGTTTTATATATATAGCACACTAATTCCTTGAAGTACTCATAGCTTTTTGAGCACTCTCTTTTTTTCCACCCTCCCACACACGTGCACACTTCTGATCACATGATCCAAAGGCTGCCCTTCCCAGAATGATGAGAAAAGCCTATTTCCCTAGTCAAAAATCCTCCATTTTCTAGAACTGTTTGCTGCAGGTGCCCAGACATAAAAAATACCATCCACCCCCCAAGATGGGCGAGCTCACAACAGTCTCTCCCTCCCTCACACCCCACTCCTCCACTGCCCCTGCCACTACTGGATCTTTGGCTGTCTAGTTCAGGTCAGGGCTTTATGCCACCGAAGTTAGCTTATGTGACATTGTGACATACAATTTTTAATCTATTGCAAAGGATAGGAAATTGTTATGTCTTCACAATGGAACGAATATAGTTTTGATATAATGAAATATTCTAAGATATAAAGATTTATAAACAAAGACATGGCAAGAAATATAATAGTTGCATGAAGCACAGTGAGTTAATTCGATTTAAGCTTTTGTGTTTTTACATTTTATGTTTCTTAGCTTGTTATAGTCCCAATTATTTGTAACATGTACTTATTTATTCACCCAGCATTTACTTAAGGACATGTTTTTTGTGTATATACAGTCATAGTATATTCACTACACATGCTTAATTTTATCAGACAAACATTTTTGCATGATTATATTAAACGGCAAATTTAACTCCATGTGCTTTTAGATGAAATATTGATTTAAATAGTAGGGTCATGTGACTTAAATGGAAAGTTATTTAAGGGAAATTTAAAACAGCAAAATTAGTTTGAAGAGGTCTTTCTTACTGTGTGTACGATAAAAGTGCTATGAAATATTTGTTCCTACGTATGCAACAAAAGTGCAAAACCATTTTTGAAATGCTATTTCATCTATTTTAAGAAATTCCCATATGATCATCATATTTCTGGCCAAATTGCTGGAGTTTATGAGGTGATTATTTCATGGCTAGGCCATCTGTGTTTTGCTATGGATTTTATTTTGATGGATCAATGACTGACGAAAGCTGTTTCCTCAGAAGAAAATTAGCAAAATGGCATTTGTGGAAAAAAGCAGGGCTTTATTTATTTGTTAGTTTATTTACTGAGTTCCTTAAGTACTTATTTCCTTTCTTGCCTATTTACTTACTTTTCACATTCCCATATCTGTTCATTATTTGGATAAATACCTGAGCTCCTACCCATTTCTCAGTTTCACTGTGGAACGCACAGCCCTATAATTCTTCTACAGCAGTCATTTTGCAGCCTTCAAAAGCTCATGCTAATCTCTGTACAGCACTACCTCATCTCCTCAAAATGTGACATTACCTAACAACTTCTTTCTATCTAAATTCCAACGATGTGATCTTCCTACACTCATTTTTACTCAGAGTTACTACCCTACATCATCTCCATTGAGCACTTCCACAGCATCTCATATCACCTTTAATATTCTTACCTTTCATTGCATTCCTCACACCTCTCTCCATTATTTTCTAGATACCTGAATGTATCCCTGCCATTCAAACCATTTAAATTTCAAATTTACTCTCTAGTCTCATATCCCCATGTACCCCAGTATTCTTTTCTTTACCGCACAAATTATTGTTCATGTCTTAACTTACCATGGTTTCTCACCCTTAACTTGTATCTCACACACTTTTTACACAAATGGCATGCATTTCTACAACTACATTTCGTGGCTATTCACAATTGATTCTATGTATATTAAATATATTGCATTAAATGAAGAGGCATCCAGGTATGTATGACTTCAGCCCCTTTGGCTAAATGGACCTTGATTTAGCATAAGGAAAACTTGTGACACTTTATTAAATGTTTAGAAGAATCACAGAGGCTGTATATAGATTTCATATGGCAGAAGCTCTTAACTCCAGCAAGATCTGTACGTCACTGTACTTTCCTGTCTGGATACAATATGTTTCATCTTCCAAATTATCAAATCTTCAATCAGTGGAAGAATCTGTCATCATACAAAAGCCCTTAAAAAAAGGAAGCTAGCCCAGTAGCTGAAAAATGTTACCACCACTTCTATTGGTAAAACTGCATTAATAGCAAGAAGTGTGAAATGGAGCCAAATAAATGGGTACAAGTCAGCACAATATAAAACTTAAAACCAAAGCCTTGTCGGACCACTCAGCTTCTTGAACTGAATGAAACAAGAAAGACCAAGAAAAAAATCAAACTTTATTATAACAAAATTCAGCAAGTATTCCAGTTTAGCTCTTTTGACCTAAATGGATTTCATCAGAACTGGTGAAGTTCATTTGGGGTGAAATGCAGATATCATTTTCTAGGACTTATGTACAACACCATCATTTCTAACCTTAGATTTAACCATGTCATGAATGGATTTACTGATTTTTTTTTGTTTCATTATGTTAGTCCTGCATACTGGTACATGTATTACTAAATAACTGAACTATGCCTTTACAAAGACTCTTTAACACTAACTACATAGGATCTAGTAGGTGAAGGCTTTCTGTTCTGAAAGATAACTGTTCCTCTGTCTAGCCCTCTGTTACAATTTTTAAAGGGTTGCACTGTCTTTTCTTATGATCCAAGGCTGAGAGATAAGGTTCCAACCTGCAGACTCCTAAACAGATTTGAACTTTCCACCATTGTGCAATTGAATACATGCTGAAAAAATACACGTCCAAAAAAGCAAAGTTAAAACTTATAATCAGCCAATGTCAACAAATTAACCAACTAAACTTAACAGAGAAAACTACGAAATACATAAAAAAAGAAAATACCTACCTCTTCTATAGCATATACAACTCTTTAGTGATAGAAATAAAAAGTCAGGTTGTACATCTATTCTACCCTGTTAGAGCAGTTAGCATCTTCCTGTACCCTGTTAGAGCAGTTAGCATCTTCCTGCCCCTAGAATACCACTTACCCAGTTCTACTATTCATGCCAGGGTTCCTGGAAAGACACTGATGTCTTATAGCCAGTGCCTGTCAGACAACCATATTTATTTCTCTGCAAATCTTTGTGTGAGAAAGAACATCTTTATGTGAAAAGGCTGAATTTTGTACCCTCAGTCTGATAGTCTGGCCCACTCCATCCCCCCTCTGTCTTTTCCCTTAAGCAGTATGACTGACATCACGATTTCTGCCAAGTGTTTTGTGGAATCATGGGGTGTTTCTGTTTCTTTACTTTTCCTTAAGCATGACAAAGTTTAAATCGCCCAACCTATCTGTATCTCCTTTGTCTTTCACTCTCTTTATTACTCCGCTACCTATCCTTTCTGGGTTTTTTTTTTCTGTTAGCTAGATCGCCTTTCTGCATGGGAACAAGAGCTGAACTCAGTTCTCCAGATGGGATTTAACCAGGAATCTATAAAGGAACAAATAATAGTATCTTTCTTTTCCTAGAGTCGGTTTTGCAGAAGTTAAAGCCAAGTGTTTTTGTCTAACGCTTTCATGTTTTGTACTCAGCAGTTAACTACTGCTGTTACTGTCACCCCATAATTTTTTCTTCTCTTTGCTTTTTAAAGTCACCCTTCCAAATTAGTTGAGATTATCTGAGCCCAGGTAAAGTACTCTTGCCTTCTCTGCATTACACCTCAGCCACTTTGAAGACACAGTTCTCTCCGTCACATCCTTCTAGCGCAATGGACTGATATACAGTTATATCTGTGTATTTGGATCTAGAATGTTTGTCATACTGTAGATACATCTGATAGAATAGAATCATCTTCTTTGTTCATAACATAAAGATAGGTGTGTTAATGGAGGATGCAGTGAAGAATCTATGGAAGGTGTTGGAAAGTCTGACCAAGGGAGAAGAAAGGTGGCAGTTGAATTTAATTTCAAAGAGATGCAAAGTACAACACATGTGAAACATGATCCCTTGTGTGAAGGGTGTAGAACTGATGGCAAAAAGATCAGGAGAGTGATCAGGGAGTGGTGACTACATCTGGATTGGACCACTGAGAATATTATGAAAGGACTGTTGAACAGAGTGTTGAATTAGTGAGGGGGAGGAAGGGAGATAGTGGAGGGAAAATTTAAGTACTTAAATGTCAGGCTTATTATCACCTTCTGCCATCTGACAAAATGTAGTGTAATACTACACCTGGCTTATGGATGGTGTTAATACTGTCTGTTACTAAAATGAAAATCTATGATGTCATGCATTTCCCTTTACTGTTCATCCTGTCATCTTCTGTTCCTGTAGTGAATGACTGACACATTTGTAATAAATTTCATATGAAACTAATTATTTCTTTGAATTATTATGACATAAGCACAATCCACTGATGCAGATACAGTAGTTCAAAGCATTTAAGTAAAATATGGAGTGTTTTGACTAACTGGGTGTTATTTCTAGAACCTCTACATCTTTATTCAAGTATAAAAAGACTGGAAGTGAAGAACGCTGACTCCACAGACTCCAGAAACGCTCACTGCCCACAAACAATATCCAAACCACTAACAATGATGCAAATACTGTGTAAAAACACACCAACCACTTAAATGGTTAGAAAATCTTCATTTAATATTCCATGGGTTAAGCACTTTCACTCACACAACTGTGAGCTTCATCAGAACAACTGTAAAAAGAAAGAATGCAGTTTAAATAGTCCGTTTAGTGCCAAATCTATATTTATTAAAGTGACAAGGCACACAAACGATTCTGTACTTAAAATACCTCGTATGCTTGACCTAATGTCACCTAAAACACTTATTTACAACCAAACGTCCTATTATTAATGTAAAATAATATCTACAAATATAACATCAATAAAAATGTCAAAAATATATATATATAACAACCATCACTATATTCAAATGCATTAATGACTAACACATTCTGATTGTTCAAATAAAAAATACAAAAACACATAATCCCCTACAAGTGAACATACTTATTTTAAAAAAATGAAAGTTACTACAATCAAACATACAAAATGTTATTAAAATCTTCATATGTTATGTACAAAAAATGGTTAAGCAATGACATCCTTGTGTGTCATAAGCTTGAACTTGTCTAAATACAAAAATTGTGTTAATGTATTTATTTAATGGATAATAATGGTTTAATGGTTAGGTAATCATTGAGCCCCGGAGGAGTTGAGGCATCAGTGAATAGCTGCTACCATAGTTCCTTATAAGCCAATATTGCCTTAATGTTGCCTCCTCTAAGGTCAAGGGCAACATTTTCCAAAATGGCAAACTTAAAAGAGTGCTCTACCCCCTGCTTCTCTACATGTCTATATAGAGCATTGTTCGCATCCCTCCTCCTGATACTATATAGATGTGCATAAATGCATTTTTTTAAATTCCTTTCAGTCTTCCCTATATAGTATCCCAGGCAAGCTACACATTTTGCAAAATAAATGACACATTTGGAATTACAGTTAACTTGTTTGAATCTTATTCTAGTTCTATTGACATTGTTTAAAACAATTCCTTCCTCCTCATTTATTGCCTGACATTGACTGCAACTGCCACATTTTGATGTGTTCTTCTTTGCACTGTCAATTCCTTTACCCATTATTCCTCTTTCCAAATACATCTTGATGTTGCACGCCATCTTGTATACAAATGTAGGTTTAGGACCCAAAATGTCTGCTATTTCTTGGTCCACCATCATAACATTCCAATTATTTATTAGGATATCCTTTATTTTGTTAGTGTGTGGACCATACTCTAACACACAAGCTCTATTGTAGTCCCCTTTAGTATCTTTGTGATTGATATCAGACCTTTCCATCATGTTAGTAGTTCTCCCTTTACTATTTGCTCCTAATAATGGGGTGTATTTGTGTCCCCATTCCTTAATAACATAATTCTTCACATCTTTCATCATATTTCTGTTATACCTCCTTTCTTTGAATAATTCAGTAATAAAGTCCAGTTCTTCCATCATCTCTTTATATTCCAAAGTCATCCTAATGGCTCTAATGCACTGTCCTTTGTATATATTATATAATAGTTTTCTAGGACGGTTACTAGTATATTCCAAATATCCATTTGTGAATGTACTTTTTCTGTGTATTCTGGTCTTAAAACATTTGTCACCATTGTAATTGAATGTATCTAAATAGGCTATACCTTCTTTACTACTAGTAGAAATGAACTTGAGGAATTCACTACTTTGATTTAAATAGTCCAAAAAATATTTAAGACTACCTGATTACCTTCCCATAAGATGTATATGTCATCTAGGAACCATGAGTAGTATCTAACATACTTGTAATAGTCACTTTTGAACACTACTGTCTCTTCCCAATCTAACATTACCAAATTGGCAAATATGGGGGCACAAGCTGCCCCCATAGCCACTCCCTTGGTTTGTCTGAAATGTTCACCTTCATATAATATGTAATTGTGATCAAGAACTAAAGACATCAGTTCAAGAATCAAGCAGACCTTATCCCATTCTAGGTCACTATATTTTCTAATACTATTAATGAAAGCTTCCATACCTTCCTCCTTGGGAATACATGAAAACAAATCTACAAAGTCAATGGTGATCTATATAAGTCCTTCCTTCCAGGTGTCAACAGGGTAATTCTTTAAAAACTTCCATGAGTCTTTGACCATATGGGTAATCTTCCCATACATATGTTTTAACATAGTATCCACAGCAACTCCCAATGGGAAGGTCTTAGATTTACTACCCGAAATTATAGGACGAAATGGTGGATTACTAACATTCTTATGTATCTTGGGTATCCCCACTAAAGTTGCCAGTTTGGGATATTCTACTTTCAAAAAGTTGTAGGTGTCTTCTGTAATCCTTCTATCAATAAGAAATTCCTCTACTTGCAAATCTATACGTCTATGTGCAATGTTGATTTCATTAATAGAGACTATCTCATAATTGCCTGATAGATGTAAGATCTCATGCATTTTGGAGGTGTATTTCAAACTGTCATATATTACTACACCACCTCCTTTATCTGGTTTCATTACCCGAATACTTTTGTCTTCTGTCAGGTCTTTCAAGATTTTAATCTCATCCGTGGTTAAATTACTTCTAGGTTTTTTACCCAATAACTTGTTCTGCAATTGGTAAATCTGTTTGGTTACCAGTCTGTCGTAAACCAACACATTTGGATGCATGGAAGGAACATAACAACTTTTCTTCCTAAGTATGCTTGTACCACTTGTCCTTTGTTCAGTGTCTATTTTAGTATCCTTGAACAAGATGGCTAAATTAAGTTTTCTGATAAATAATTTGAATTCACTTAAACAATCCACTAATCTAAAACATGTAGTGGGAATACATTTCATTCCTTTAGAAAGCAAGTCAAAATGTGTTTTTTTCTAATGGAAGATGTGTGTAGTTGTATATGTTAAAGTTCTTGTAACTAAAAATAATACCTTCTGTGGTAATACCCTGATCTGTATGTAGGTCTTGGTAGTAACAAGGTGTAATATTGTACTCTTCTACCAATACCCCCCTTCTCCCCCATTCACTGGATTCTTCCTGTGTGTTCCATCCACTTGATGTGAAGAATTTTTCTTCCATTTTCCTTCCCTTTTCCAATCTATGTGCTTTTTGTGTTTCCAACCCTGATGAAAATTTGATCTGTTATCATGGTTGTAACTGTCCACATTCTCATATGTAGATGTCCTTGGCACTATTAGCTTTATGTTTACTTTCTCTCCACTGATAAGCATGACCCTTGTTGTACTGTTCAATATCTCTTTTAATCTTTTTACATTTTTTATTATAAATCTTCTGGGTTTTGTGATCCGCTATCTCAAATTGTTTTACATACAGTTTCTCCTACTGTGGGAATAATAGATCATTAAGAATCATTTCATTCAACAGTTCTACTTCTTTCATATATTTACACAACTTTTCATCATTAAACTTGATTAATAACTGCATATACTAAAAACCGAATTGATCAAACAGTTGATTAAATTCACATTTAGTGTTGTCAGTAATATCAACCCCCATAGGGTGCTTGAAAAATCGTAACCCCATAGGAACAATTTTAGAATTAATACATTTAAACATATATGCATTGTCTATTTTAAAGTATTAATTAAGTTAAATTTTTTCTCCAATGTGAAAATAAAATCTCTGAATGTGCCCTTCTGTGTGGATGGGTTAAACTGCTCATTACCACAATCACTGTTCACATTATCAAATGCACAATAATTGTCAAAAAACTTCTTTAAATGAGCTTCATTGTTACCCCCCATCTTTCCCCATTGTCTGTAGCACCACACTGAACACTAGCTTTGACAGTGCCTTTATCAACAGGGTCTTTGACATTAGCATTAAAGTATGTTCTTATAGGCTGCGACCTCTTAGGCTTAGTGCCTGTCCATTTTGCCTCTTCATCTTGTTCACCAAAAGAAAAATCAAAGGTGAAATCAGTTGTGCCCAGCTTACTGTTATTACAAGGTTCTGCTTGCAACTGAGAAGTGGGTAAATCAATGGCCGTTGTATTTTTGTGTCTGGTACCCTGTCCGTTAGGAATCTTCGGTGAAGATGTCACCACATTCGAACCATCACTGGGTCTACACGGATCATCACCATTGCTGGTCCCATACAATGAGGTATGTCTAATGTCTTCTGTGCCATTGAACATAGGTAAACCACTACCATGATTGAAAATGATAGTGCAAGTTTCTTTGTTAGTAGTACCTGCTACATTAGCTCCAACTGTAGAAAATAGGGCTAAAAGTTTGCTCACATCACCCCTGAGCATGGAAATTTCCACCAGAAATTTCCTAACTTCTTCTCTCCTGATAGGTGAAGGAACAAACGAAGCGTCTCGGTCGGACTCCGTGGCATACAACTCCTGAACCGGTAAAGCGTTCTGTCAACAAAATACCGAAAAAGACTGGAAGTGAAGAACGCTGACTCCACGGACTCCAGAAACGCTCACTGCCCACAAACAATTTCCAAACCACTAACGATGATGCAAATACTGTGTAAAAACACACCAACCACTTAAATGGTTAGAAAATCTTCATTTAATATTCCATGGGTTAAGCACTTTCACCCACACAACTGTGAGCTTCATCAGAACAACTATAAAAAGAAAGAATGCAGTTTAAATACTCCATTATGTGCCAAATCTATATGTATTAAAGTGACAAGGCGCACAAAAGATTCTGTACTTAAAATACCTCATACGCTTCACCTAATGCCACCTAAAACACTTATTTACAACCAAACATCCTATTATTAATGTAAAATAATATCTACAAATATAACATCAATAAAAATGTCAAAAAAATGTCAAAAAATATATAACAACCATCACTATATTCAAATGCATTAATGACTAACACATTCCGATTGTTCACATAAAAAATAAAAAACACATAATCCCCTACAAGTGTACATACTTATTTTAAAAAATTGAAAGTTACTACAATCATCAAACATACAAAATGTTATTAAAATCTTCATATGTTATGCACACCTATATAGTATCAGGAGGAAGGATGTGAACAATGCTCTATATAGACATGTAGAGAAGCAGGGGGTAGAGCACTCTTTTAAGTTTGCCATTTTGGAAAATGTTGCCCTTGACCTTAGAGGAGGCAACATTAAGGCAATATTGGATTATAAGGAACTATGGTAGCAGCTATTCACTGATGCCTCAACTCCTCCGGGGCTCAATGATTACTTAACCATTAAACCATTATTATTCATTAAATAAATTCATTAACACAATTTTTGTATTTAGACAAGGTCAAGCTTATGACACACAAGGATGTCATTGCTTAACCATTTTTTGTACATAACATATGAAGATTTTAATACATTTTGTATGTTTGATGATTGTAGTAACTTTCAATTTTTTTAAGATAAGTATGTACACTTGTAGGGGATTATGTGTTTTTTATCTTTTATGTGAGCAATCAGAATGTGTTAGTCATTAATGCATTTGAATATAGTGATGGTTGTTATATATATTTTTTGACATTTATTTTGACATTTTTATTGATGTTATATTTGTAGATATTATTTTACATTAATAATAGGATGTTTGGTTGTAAATAAGTGTTTTAGGTGACATTAGGTGAAGCGTACAAGGTATTTTAAATACATAATCTTTCGTGCGCCTTGTCACTTTAATACATATAGATTTGGTGCCAAATGGAGTATTTAAACTGCATTCTTTCTTTTTACAGTTGTTCTGATGAAGCTCTCAGTTGTGTGAGTGAAAGCGCATAACCCATGGAATATTAAATGAAGATTTTCTAACCATTTAAGTGGTTGGTGTGTTTTTACACAGTATTTGCATCATCGTTAGTGGTTTGCATATTGTGTGTGGGCAGTGAGCGTTTCTGGAGTCCATGGAGTCAGCGTTCTTCACTTCCAGTCTTTTTTGGTATTTTGTTGACGGAACGCTTTATTCAAGTATAAGATAACTTTATTTCACTGCAGTAATTTCAAATGACCCACATCTCAAACATGTTGTCAAGAGTGTACACCATTAATAAATAAATGAAACAAAGCCTAACTGCACTAGTATTAACAGGTAAGTGTTTTCATTAAAAGGCAAAAAAATAGGACTTCTTCATTTCATCCCTGGTCTGTTGAGGGATGAAGCTCTGAGCACTGACCAGACTATCTAAGTTTGGTTATTGGCAGGGGCATAAGAAACAGCCAGAGCAGGGAATGATGAGCTTAGGCAGCTATTACCAGTTTGCTTATCAGTGAGGAGAGGGAGACTACTAAGTCTGTGGCACTGGGGTATGGCTCATCTGCACTGGTTTTGGTGGCTCAAAATGTATCAGAAAAGGACATGCTTGTTGGGATGGGAGGACACAAGGTGTGTGTGTGTGTGTGTGTGTGTGTGTGTGTGTGTGTGTGTGTGCGTGTGTGTGTGTGTGTGTGTGTGTGTGTGTGTGTGTGCGTGTGTGTGAATGAACAAGTGCACCTTCCCTGACCACGCAACCATTGTGAGTTTGCTGGCAGCCTGGGGGTATGCAAATCAAGGGACCAACATGCTCTCCTTCTTCCTAACACCAAACAATCAGTGCTGGAGAAATGGATGGTTAATTGGGCTTCCTAGACAGGAACAAATAGGTATATGGTCACACCTAACATGGGGGATGCCCAAAAGAATCAGTGGACAAGTATAAGAGCTATTGGGCAGGATCTTTCAGAGGTTTAGAGGTGAGTTAGATAAAAAGATGTTAAAAAATGAAGTATTTTTTTGTATGTTGGGATGAAATTGCTTACTTTGAATTTGCTTCATTATTTTATTCTATCATTGAATCTGCATCCATCCACAAAGCTTCTGGCGTTTCTATTAATATTTTACCATTGCATGACAATAAAGACTTATCTCATCCCACAAACTTTATATATTTTTTTCGGGTTACACTAAATTTAGCCTTCTAAGCTAGCAACACTAAGATGTTCCTGAATGCCATTTAAAGGATCTTACTACATAGGGTAACTACACTGACATCAAATAGTGACATCACTGAAAAGCATTGTGTATGTGGGTACGTTTCTGTTTGTGTGTGTGTGCAGGACTGGGAGGTTATACATGAAATGGCTCACATGGTCATATGTTTGAAATGTTCTCTGATATCTAATACACATTTTATGTACGTATGTATGTATTTATTTTGGGAGTTATGACATCACAATAAGTACGACACACTGCACATACTATAGTAAACAATTAGCTAATTATGAATATGGGCATCAGGTTAAGGCCCTAGAAAATGATTCCTCATAAAAGTTCACCCATGCCTAAAATGTACCTTGTATTGTTACTACTAAAATTACTCCAATATTTGAAAATTAATAGCCGCAAAGGTACTAACCAGCTGATAAACTTCCAATTGATTTTCTGAGAGAACCTGTATTGTGACATTATCTAAATCAAATACTCATATCTTTTTTTATTCAGGATATGGGGAAATCCACTTCTTAAGGCCCATGAAACAGACTATGCAGTTTCTATTAAATGTATCTAACTGATGGAAAGACACAAACCACATCAAGGTAAATGTCTTGGGCTGCATGATACTAGCAACAGCTGTCAACCTGTATATGCACCCTCTGTGCAAGTCATACCAGGCACTGGCATTGTCTGCGTAAAAAGGCTGAAATCTTGATTAACAAGAGTTCTAAGCTTCCTTTTCACAAGAAGTTGTCCCCTCATTTCATCTGTAATGAGGGAGCCCAGCTTGGTAGAGCAGATCTTATCCATTCTTTAAATGACTAATGTTGTAGAGAAAATGTCTTCTTATACAGATAGTAGGATACGTTTAAAAAAGCAGGACTGATTATAGAACTTTACCTCTAGATGTTGTAAAAATAGATCACAATAGTTAAGTATTGCATACACTGAAGTCTTTTGCTTTAGCTACCTCCCATGGACTCAGCAAATGAGTGAGTAGTTTATTACAAGATTGGAGTACTCAGAATACAAATCCTTGCTCAATCTATGAGTGCCAAAACCATTTGAGCACATTTTTGGATAATGTGGAATAATATCAAGGAGGCCCATTCATAACTGAGCTCTTCTGAAAGAGTTTCCCGATCTGAGTTTCATGCTGCTGAAGATCACATGCAACTAGTTAAGAGTTGTCTGTAACACAGATTTTGGACAGTATCCATATAGGATATGGAAGAGATCTTGATTGAAGGAGTACAAAAAAGGTCAAACTTCTGTTGTGAAAAACAAACACAAGTTGTGTCAAATCTTAAAAAGGTAACGCATACAATTCTTACCAGATCTAAATCCCCTATAAAAAATTCTACCTCTTCTGTAGAAGATTTCAAAGATGAATTCATTAGCTCAACACTCCATCTTCTATCACTACATCATCTCCTTAGAAGCCTCAGAGTCCTCTCTTTTATGTCATAAATATTTCACTAAAATAGCTAAACTTGTTGAGTCACTTTTAGACCATGGTAACTCTTAAACAGTCTCATTCTTTGTTTCATTTATTAAATTACATGAAAACTACATTCTTCTGGAATTACACTTCTTCTTCTGGAATTACACTTCTTCTTTATTTCAGTCCTTTCTCATGTTGAACTCCATTTCCAGTTGGAGAATGATATTATTGTACCTCTTTCTAAGAACAAATCTTCCAAACCCACAGCTGAATTTAGGGGGTCACTGTTGTAGTTCTAACACTTGCAAGGAATTATGAAAAAAGTCTGAAAATGCAGGAGAATATTGACTGCCAGACATTACTTTTCTTACAAATGTCAGATATTGCTGTTTATCATTACAGCTGTTGTTTGGAGGGGGCACCCCCTGAATTTATACACATTATATCAGTTCTGAGATCAGCATACCTTTGGGAAAAGGGAATATTCTGAGAAACAACGAAACAGTAATCTTTAACCTAGTATATGTAAGTCTGCATTTTCAGTCATTTCAGATTTGTTATTCCAAGACTTGCACTAACAAGTCACAAAATGTCAAATGATTATCACATTTAGGCCACTTTTCTTTCCACCCTTCCCAAAATAGTTGAGAAGACATTTTGTAATGAAATGTTATATTGTCTTCTCAAATACAATATTCTCTTAAATTACCAACATAGTTTTTACTCAGGCAGAAGTACTGTCATTGAACTTTTATAACTTACTGAGTTGACCTTCACTGCTGTGGAGATGGGAATTCTTAATTTTTTGTTGCCATCACTAAGCCTTTTGGCTTACTTAACAACAACTGGTTCATTATCTGGCTTCATTATTTTCCTTTCAGACATTCTACCACAAATAGTGGGACAGTTATCTTTTGAAATATTCTTTCATTGCTAAATTTAGAGGAACTGCTCATAAAAGGTTTCCAGTTGTTATGGTATACCTGAAGGATCTGTTCTCTTCCCTCTCTTTTATAGCTTTTATCAGTTCTCTCCCTTTGATGTAAAGCTGCCCAGCACTATCCTATATTTGGATGACATAGGCATTTTGTTTACTAGATTCCATCATCTTCATAAAACATGAGCTCCTAAAAGACCTCCAGGCCTTTATACATTGCTATATGAGAAAAAGAAAAAAGACTTCCCCGGCTGGACCAAAACAAAAGCCATATTTTTTTGTACCACTGTTAGGCTCAGTTCAACTACTGTTCCTTCCTGCATCATGACCTACTAAACCAAACAACTAAACCAAGCAAACTGAGACCATCTCTTCATGTAAACATCTTAGCATCCACCTTGACCTTACTCTTTCAATGTCTATCCTTGTCATCTACACTAATAACAAAATTAATCATTCTTTCTACTACTGCTACAAACTCTCTTATTTATTCCCACCCCTAAGGATAAAAAGCAATGGAAAAGGCATTTTACTCCCTCAGACTGAATATATACTTAAATTGCTCACATGCATCTATACATTTTAATGACTTACAAATCCTTGTCAACCATATACATTGATTATTCAACATAGACATTAATGTATCACCCTCTTTAATTCAAACTGGCTTCAGCAGCCTTCTTTGAATATTTAAGTATAGAATCTTCACATAACGCATCTCTATCAAGTAGCTTCAGTGCTACACTTCAGACTTAACCCCAGATCATCTATGAAACTACATTGTAGATGTATCCTATATCATCTATGCTTTCCAACTAATTCTGACCCCCATACTACTCACTCCCCAAAATTAACTTGCACGACCAGCCATACATTTTCAATTGTAGCACAAGCTCTGTCCTGAAATAAAGCAAATTCCAAAATGAGTTCTACAGCAAGTTAAAGCTTTCTTAAAAGGTGTCTTCCTGCTTTTCCTTTATATAACCCACTACAATATAATTCATCAGTCTATGAACCCAATTAAAAGCTTAACTCTGCCCCTTACTTCTGTTAAAATAATAATTAACTCTCCCTGGTAAAAATGAGGGTTAATTAATTTACTTTCCTAACTTTAAACTTGTCCAAAAATCACTCCTTTTTGTACAAAAAATATATTTATTTATAATTTTATAGTGAAATAGCTTAATTGCTTTATTACTCTACTGCATCTTTGTTTTCAACATACAACTAATGGTTTGTTGATTATATATTAGATTTTTTCTTTACTGTGCTGAAATAATACAGTGGTGCAGCGGTAGTGTTGTTGCCTCACAGCAAGAGGTTCTCTTGTTCGATTCTTGGCTGGAGTGCGGAGAGTGCCTTCTGTGTGGAGTCTGCATGTCCTCCCCATGGTTGGGTGGGTGTTCAAAAGACATGTGTAAATGGGCATGCCTTGGTTGAATGTTGACCTGGCACCTCGGCGTTTGTGAAAATCTACTGCCAATCATTAGCGGACCGGAGTTCCGCTTTGGCGACCCCTAACCGGGAAAAGCCGAAAGACAACAACTGCACTGAAATAATATGACTGATGTCATTTTCTATTTTCTACTTTGTTATGGTACTTATTTCTGTATTATATCTTGTTATTTACAATATTTGAATGTACTGTTTTACTTAACTTCTATTACTGTACTTAAAATGCTCTCAGTTAATGTGTAGGTTGTACATCACACTTATTGCAGTTTGTATAAGCTTAACCAAGTGATGCCTCAGTATTCCACCTACATTTTGGTATGTTATATACCATGTCTGTCAGTCTGTATATACCATCTATACAAAACAGATGTTTAGAGCATATGCTGTGGGTAAACTGTATCTAATCTGGATCAATTCAATAACTTGTTTAACAAACAATAAAATAATATGATCTTCTTCTTTGTCTTTTCCCGGTTAGGGGTCGCCACAGCGGAATTCCGGTCCACTAATGATTGGCAGTAGATTTTTTTTTATGGTGCCGAGTTGCCAGCCCGATGCCCAACCTTCAGCGAAGGCACACCCATTCACGCATGTCTATCGGAGACCACAGAAGGCACTCCAGCCGAGAATCAAACAGGAGAACCTCTTGCTGTTAGGCAACAACACTACCACTGTACCACCGCGGCTTAATAAAATAACTCTTCAGCAGCTTGTCAGCTTTTTACATAATAAAATAATATGATATATTATGTAAAAAGCTGACATGCTGCTGAAGAGATAACATAGAGTTTTTTTTCATTTTAGGTTAAGGAAACCAAACCCAACTTTCAGAAATGAAGTTATAATGACAACTCATGGGGAGGGGCAATCCCATATAAAATCTAATATAGGTTTCATGGTTATCTCCATTATACAGAAGTAGCTGAACTGTTGAGGTGCCACCCTCAAAAAAGAAATATGGGCAATGAAATCTTTTTAACAGCTCTTAACTTCTATCTAGTAGTGGTCTTCTTAAATTATCAGAGAATGGTGTGTTCTAGACACCTTTCCTTTTCCTTGGCAGCTAAATTGGACATGCTGCCTTTAGCTTGGGGATACTCACCCCAGCTTTCATTTTTGGAAGAAATAATGAACATTCTAAATAGCCTTATACTCCTCTTTTAGTATAATAAGCTGCTAGCAAATATAAAAGTCAATAAAGCTGAAATATTTATCAAACCAAGATCATTTAGGCCATAGCCAGAGCTTCATTCTTGTAAGCCAGGAAGCTGACTGCAATTCAAACATATTAATACAAAGCAATAATTAAATGCTAATAGCAAAATTTGTAATTTACTTATTCATGCAGACAAAATAAGGCATTTAATATATGCTTGCTATAGATAAGAAACATAGTAAATTATGCTGCTGTTTCTGTGTAGGACAGATAGTTGAGCACTGTTTCACACTAGTGAGTTCATATATCAAATGCCCTGACTACTTAGCAAGGTAAAGTTTATATTTGGAAACCTCAAATAGAACTCATAGAGTCTGACACCCCTAGAAGAATTAATTGACCCTTGGGACATAATGACGCCATAGCATAATTCAATGAATCATCATAACCACTGTAAAACTAAAGTACCCTCATTACTAAACTAACAGATTCAAGACTCTTGGTAGTATTAATAGTCAGACAGCCACCAGTAGTAATAACAGGTGTGAAAGCATTTCAACAGAATTAATAGAGTTAATGAGTCCAGATGCATTATTAAATTCAAGAAGCCTACCAAAGAATTAATAAAGTAAGATCTTTAGAATGATGAACTTAACCTGGGTTCCAACCAGATTAACTGATATAAGGCAGCAAGCAGAAATTGGCCGGTGGTGTCCACAGGAGAAATAAAGTAAAAAGGCCTAGCATGATTAAGATAATCAGAACTGTGAATGATATAAGCAGGATACAGAGTTCTAAAATGGGTGCAACGGTTAATGGCATGTCATGAATACGCCATCTTGAACATCTCCTATAATCAGATCATTATATTCTCCCAAGGACTATTCTGCTGGCAGCTTTGAACAGTCAAATTGTGATGATAAGGCATCCTACAAGTAGAAGAATCAGTGAGATTTTTTCTGAACTGCAAAAGCTGGCTCTTTATGACTAGCAACACTAATTGGGGTTGGAGGGAAAGCCCAACCAGCTGAAACAAGGTGCAAATCCAAGGGAACAAGATGGTGCAGTGGGAACACAATGTTGAGATCCAAACTATATACAGGTCATAGGCTCATAGGTAAGTACTAGACTACCTGCCCTTGTGGGTCACTTTAAGCCTAGTCAGTTTCCCTTTCAAAGGTGAGAATTAAATCCTGTACCTTGTGTTGGAAGATGAACACTTTAACCATTATGCTAGTCCCCAACAGTATGCTTGAGAACCTGGAAAACTGTAACAGAGAATGCAATTTAAGATTATTAGGCCTTTGATAAGACACAAAAGGATAGGAGCTCACATTATTTTTTCAACAAAAATTGTCAGAAGTATTAAGTAAGAACATAGACAGTCCTGTACAGATTGAGTTGAGTTTAAAGCTGAATACAGACTTTATACTATCTTTCAGCATGATATGTGTGGAAAGGGCATGCACTAGAAAGTTTATTATATTCTACTCAAGGGGAATGCTGCTGTTAGTGCATAAAATGTTTGGGGGTGGAAGTTATTGACACATTACATAACCAGGAAGGCAGGTGGGTGGTTGGAAAAGACACAACCCTACAAAATGCATGGGTTTTGGCATCTGTATATGGTCCACAGACAGAAGGTAATTCTTTGATTTTTTTTTCTGAAGCAGTAGTAAGAATCAGTAGTGAGGCTGATTATATAGTTCTTGAAGGACACTCTGATGTTGTAGCTGATCAATGTATTGACAGAAACATGCCCTAGTCTAGAAACACACACAAGGCAACAGTTTCTGTCAAGATTTGCTGCATACCTGGGTTTGCATACTATCTAGAGACCGTACCTCTCAACCGTCCAGATTTTTGCAGAATGTCTAGATTTCTGCCTGATATTTTTAGTCTATTCTTCATAAAATTTGCCATTTTCTGACAAATCATTGAAAACTGAAGTCAATAAATGAGGACAGACTTCTGAGTTTTAGACTTCCAATTCTTCAGAAAATGCATGGTAACACAAAATATGTTATTCTAGCAACATTCTAAGTTTATAAAAGCAATATTTAAAATCTGTCTCTATTTTTGGACCTTTGTCCCCCAAATATTTTTGGCTTTGTCTAGTTTTCTTGCTTTAAAAGGCTGAGAGGTATGCTGAAGATATACACCTGGAATGGGTGGGTTTCACTCTTCCTGCTCTAGCACCAAAATTGTACTGATATGCTATGAGCATCATGAACATAACTACCTCAAATACAGACAGCTAAACAGAGCCATGTGGTGCCACCTATCACGAGGCAGCCCTTTGGTCATTTAAGTGCTCTAGTTATGAGAAACCTAACAGGGCACAATGTATAAAACCAGTAATCTTATTTGACACTGGGCAAAGTTAGTCTTGATACAGGATGTCAATGAGATCATAGAAGTAAACTAAATATAGTTCCACCTAAATTATGTTGGGAATCCTATAAGGGGTCAGGTGGGAGGTTTGGTTCATAAGTTAAATACGTGTGGTCTATTCTAACAACCTTAGGGATCTTTTTAAACCTAGCCATACTTCCCAAATATACCAAACAAATTTTCATATCCTGCAGTTATTTTAAGGGGTATATGTACTGTAGGTTGGGCTTGGTGATCAAGCATTTACAGGCTGCCATTGTGTATGACAGATGTAGGTGTCAGACCAGGGGTTAATGTTCAATTCCCCATCCACTGGTCACACCTGAATTGGGTTAGGGAAGAACTCTGCTTCACATGGATGGGAAGGAAGTGTTCCCCAGAGAAGCAGTAGTCTCTGAGACACTTACCTGTCCCTCCATGTCCTATTTATGTCACAGACAAAGTTTATTTCCCTTGGTCAGGTAAGTCTGATGCTATTATTTTTTCAGATATGCAGCAGGTCCATGAGAGTGGGATGTGAGGATGCCTTGTAGGCCAGGAATAGATTACCTCTCAGCAATCTATATGATACAGAATACATGGATAGAGCTTTGAGGCAATACATAAAATATGTTGTTTATACCTTGTACTCTTTCTGTGAGAAACTTCTGTGGACTTTACAGTTGTTGCATGTGCCTGGTCAGGTACATACTGAAGGAGAGCTGTACTCAGTGATTTATCTGATGAGGGTACATCCCAAAGTGGGTGTTGTACTCCATTACTGGTCTGAAGAGGGATGAGTACAGTGGAACGATGACTTCTTTGGACCTATATGCCCTACCTTTGCCCTTTGCTTATAAACTGCACTACATAGAATGATTTACCACATGAATGATCAAAGGCCAGGTTATTGTCTAAGTGCGTTCCTAAATTCCTGACTACTCAGTCTACTATATTGCACAACTTATAAGTGGGGCTATGGCATCTAGTTCCACAGATGTCATTTTTCCACTCTACTCAGCACTCATCAGCCCATTGAAATTCCCTGACCAGGCAATGAACCCAGACCATGGTGGTGATAGTGCCAGATCCTAACAACTACACTACCAAGGATCTCCTGGTCAAGAATATAAAAAATAAACATGGATGAAAAGGTTAGAGCAGCATTAGGAGTCCTGCCAGCAGTTTAGATTTAAGAATAAGCACATTTTATTTTGCATACAAATACGGTCAGCATAATAACAAACTATCCAATAAAAAAAAAAAATTCTTACAAGAAAATGGTAGCCTCATTTGGCTTTCATTGTAAATGTATGGAGTTTGTAAACCAGACCATATTACTCAGATCATGCACCCCCTAAAAATAAATATTATAATACAAAATATGACCGCCTATGAAGTGGTAGTTAGGGTGATCAGACAATGTCCAAAGGGCAAGGCCTCAGGACTAAGTGGAATCGGTTCTGATATATATCACTTTTCTAAGACAAGAGCTAATCCTAGTGTTAACTGATTTTTTAGAAAAATCTGACAAAGTAGGTCATTCCTGCAATCTTCAGTTGGCTCCATTATTGATCTTTCCCCAAGTCTGGTGAGGATCCTAAAGGAATGCTAATCATTACACTGTTTCCTTACTGAACACTGTGTTGCACATATATACCAGGATTCTAACAAACCAACAACAGTTATTACTTACGTAAATATACACCTACAATAAAAGGGCTTTATTCTGAACAGAAGTGGTGCTGAATATTTAATAGTATAAGTTTCTGTGAGACAATCTCGGCATATCATATTGGTAATATTCATTGACTTTATAAAAGCATTTGAGTCCATCTGCTTGGAGTATTTCTGGAATGCTATGGAACCCTTTAGCTACTGTCAGCAGTCAGAGCCTTACAGCATAGTCCATCTGCTTGGAGTACTCGTTGAATGTTATCCATATGCTTATATAGTATATTTGTGCGTGTTGGTTAATTTTTTTAAAAATGCTTTTCTGTACTGTAGTTCATGTTATCATAATGTTTGTTTGTTTTGTACTTTAAGTTTTTTACCTAGTTTAATCTTAGCTTTCATTGTTACTAGTCACTGTAACAATAAATCTTAGCTTTCAAAATTGCAATAATGCTGGTTTTTGTTATGTGGTTGGTTGCAAAGGTAAGCCTTTAGCTAGAGTCAGCAGTTTGAGCCTTACAGCATAATCCATTTGCTTGTTGCAACTTTCTAAGCTTCTAGGAGCAATATTTAAAATCTGACCCTATTTATAGGTCTTTGTCCCATTATTATTTTAGGCTTGGTCTAGATTTCTTGCGCTAAGAGGTTGAGAGGTATGCTGACACATGTTTAGAATGTCCTTGTAAGGATAGATATCAATGCTAAAGATGTTTTTATACCTCTAAACTACTACATACTAAGAAACATTCCTGTCAAAAATATAGCAAAAGCCTCATGAAACTAGGAGTTTAATCCTGAAATGTATATGGAACAAAGACAATTTACCTGTAAGTCATGCTGACTGCGAGCACACATCCTCAGGAATGTGACTTAGGCTTACACCCTTTTAAGTGAGCCTCCACTCAGCAGATTTTTCAGCTGCCTGACAGCCATCCTTTCCCACCCTGATAGTAGGGTCAGACAGTGACCTTACAGCATCAGCAGCCTCATCCCTCTGTAAGTTGGCTCCAGTTTGACCGGTGGCCACATCCAGGGGTATGTGATTTGGAAAGGAGGAATTAAAAAGGTTTACCACCTTGTCCAAGGTAGCTTGGGTTATGCACTTGGTCCTGCAGAGGTCAGCTGGATTGGGGTGGGTCACTCCAACTGGCTTTTGAGTTAATGGTTAATGGTAATTGGCTGATACGTTACATGTGAATTGCTGTGGCATTGTTAATGGTTGTCAGTGACATTAGTCAATGAAAGGTCAAAAAGGCAATGTGGTGTGGTTATTGACTCAGCTCAATGGACAACAAAAGATACAAGGTTTCAGGGCAAGTCCTTTAATCCCCCAAAATGTTTGGGGCATGGGTTGTCCAGAGATGAATACATGTGTGATAGCTTTAACACTGGTTCCATTTAGCTACTGTTGTCAAACTGATATCCCCTAACTAGGCTGAATTATGCCAGGATTTTAGTTGGAAAACAAACAGGTATATAAGAGTATTACCAGTGCACGATTCCCAATAGCATAAAGAAATGGTATATAACTAAAATGATATACAGATGCCTGTAATGAATGGACAAAGACCTAAATGATGTCTTTGGTTTGGAAGGATGTTCAAAGATATGGGGATATCCATCTCTGAAGATTTATAATAACCCCAGTGCAGTGGAAATCTGTGGAAGACAAAAGTATTGCTTCATTAGACCATGTAAGGGAAGTGACAGAGGCCAATACAGTCATAGCATAATTTAGCACTCTAAAGCAAAGATTTGGGCTTACCAGTGTCGAACCCTATATGGGCTTACCAGTGTCGAACCCTATAAACATTGCAACTGTGCTTCATTCTTACTAGAACAACATTTGTAGATGCATTTGAGATTGCACAGTACTGAGGAAAAGGACAAACTTATCAAGTCAATTAGTATGCCATCTCTCAGTGTTTCTATTATACAAGTTGCCTAAAAAAGTTAACAGAGAAAAGCCACACAGTCTTAGTTAACTAATCTGCACTTGCTTTGCAGTTGCCTCCTTCTGTTGTGAGTGCACCTAAACTGTTGTTCACCTAATATGTTCCATACATTTTGAAGATGCACAGAATGTGTATGCATGTATTTGTATCTGTGTATGAATAACCCATTTTTGCAGTTTTATGGTAGTTTCCAGATAAAGACTTTTGAAATAAACAGATATCTGGTAGACTGTGTAAAGAGTTTTGGTTTGTCTACAATGCTGGTGTATCTTCAAAAAATTATCTACACTCTTGATGCAGTACCACAACTTTTTAATATGCCTTTCATTCATCATCAAAACTTACACAACTCCTTTAAACCTGCTGTTTTTATGCTAAGCACAAAAAATAAACTAAGAATTCATACACTACATTAACTATACACACACACACACACACACACACACACACACACACACACACACACACACACACACACACACATCCAACACACCCTCACACCCTAGTCCAGGCTTCATGGCATACAGGAATAAAGCCCTGATGGCAACCCAGAAGACACCAGATTGACTAGTGACCTAGACAATGGAAGACGTTGACTGCGGTGAGGGTAGATGAAGCTCTGAAATGAGTTTACCTATCTTGGAATGAAGGAGATAGTCCAGGCCACTGATGTGCTGGCATCAACAAGAGATAGAGGCTGATGGTTAACAGATTATGTGATGGGAATGCACAGCTGACTCTGACAAACCATGCTTGCACAATGGCTTTCATGGGGCATATGTAAAAATGACCATGCTTACAAAGGAAGGCATTGCAGAGTCTTGCAGCTTCGATCATGCATATCGTGCAGCGGGAGTAGGGTTAGGACACAAAATGTTCTCATGGCTCCATGGATTACAGACACTCCCCAAATGAGTTTTACTCAACTGATAAAAAAGAAATGGGAAAACTGTGGCATACACTAATCAGTAGGCTCAGTAGCAAGAAAATTACATAGAGTCGGAAAAATACCCTATTCCAATGAGCCAAAACCAAATAAACACTTAGAAGAAAAAAAGTAAATGTCTACTACATCTCCTACTTCATTGTACAAAAGTCACATCATGCACTGGTTATGCAAGAGTCATAGATAGCCCCCAAACCTCCCCCCAAAAATGAAACTTATTCATATTAGAACTGAAATGGTCAATTAAAAGAATAAAATAACATAAAAATCGCTGATTGCAACCAGCCACATAAAAAACAGCATTATTGCAGTTTTGAAACCTAAGATTTATTGTTACAGTGACTAGTAACAATGAAAGCTAAGATTAAACTAGGTAAAAAAAGTACAAAACTAACAAACATTAACATAATATGAACTACAGTACTGAAAAACATTTAAAAAAATTAACCGACACACACAAATATACTATATAAGCATATGGATAATCACATTCCATGTATTATTTAGTGCCAGTACAATTTTATAAGAATATCACATGCAATTACTTATCCTCTGACACTAATTATTAACAGAAGCTTGAGACAGATACTTCTCTTCCATATGGAATAATGTAAAACAGTCCCATTTTCAAAAGCAGTTTCAAATATAAAGTGAAAAAGTACAGGTTCATTTCTAACTTGATCCCCTCCTTTTAAGTACATGAAAGGTTTATATACACTCACTTACCCAATTAGATCACCTTACAGTACAAGATTATTAAAACTCGGAATGGTTTTCAGCCTGGCCACTGCATACAGATTGTGTCAGTCAACTTGATAAACTCTATTGCAATAGAGTTTATCAATGGCAATATCACAGTTTCTCTCAAAAATCATTTGATGCTATAAATCATTGCATCATCTCACAAACATTACATCACGTAGGCTGCAGCCCATTTCAAAATAAATGATTTTCAACCCATCTTCAAAAGAAAACCCAGTAAATTACATGGAATAATATCACATTATATAAAATTACCTCAAACACTGGTGTGCCCCAGGACTGAGTTCCTGGCCCCCTTCTGCTCACAATATTTGTAAATGACATGTTCCTTCACAAAAATCACCTAAAATTACTGCAATATGCATACACCCACAAACAATATCTCAAGTCTAATCACACATCCCACAAGCAAGACTTGATAAAATATACTACAGCTCTAACTGCAGGAATCAAAAAACTTTACAGAACTGAAAGAAACCAAACTCAGACTACAATAACTTCCACACCCACATATCATTATAAATAATGCTTTGATAGAGACAGTCAACTAGCACAAACACATAGGTGTGACCAGCAATAGTAAACGTACATGTGCTAATCATAACTGTAACAGTGCGATACATTATCAAAAAGCCAGGTGTTCTTTATTGCATCAATAGACATCTATCTCCACTATCAAAAATTAACTTAGCTGAGAGGCTTATTTCGAAGCTCCTATGAGGATGTAGCAATACTGACAATCCCCATAAAACCACATTGTACAACAGAGAATCATCATACTACAAAATGGAAAAATTCAACACTCAACCAATGAGTTTTGCCAATAGCTATAATAGTCTCAAATATAAAACTGTGTGTCTTGCAAAACCAGAATCAAATAAAAATGTTCAAGTTTTTCCTATAAAGTCATATTTAACAAAAAAGACCAGCCTTACGTTGCTTATTACAAGAGTACACAAACAATTGTAATTTCAGATATTTAGTCTCTTACAAAAACACATTAATTGAAATACACAAAGAACGCCCCTAGCATTTTCCTAACCAATAGTGTGAATATTCTGAAATACACCTCATGGGAAACTGACAAGGCAGCAACATTTAAAAGCAAATACAAAGCATATTTTATTGTCTTTCTTGAGGGATAAGTGGCAGTAGACTTGATATATTGCTTGTGAGTACATGCATCATTAGATTAGCCTGGCCAAAATGTGGTGTCCCTCATTTAATCTTTATCTGTCTAATAATATCTACTCCCGTTTGTTTTTATTACATTATGCCTTATCTCTCCCTTTTATACTACTCACTGACCAACCTTTCTTTTCTTTTGTAGCACTACAATTTTTATAGATCTTTCCGTATAAAAATTTTCAGATCTTTTCTCTACTGAATCTATTGGCTCATAAATATTTTTATTAAATATTTTATTGACTTTTGATAAACAGGAACAAACACACTAACAAACTAAACAAAAACATTTTATGTAAGTAGCTCACTAATGTTAACTAAACAAACACTGTACATTTTTCTTATTCTTAACAAATTTTGTATTTTTCTTGGCTAAATGAAAATTGTACATTTTTGTTACTACTGGTGATATTTTTCTCTCTTTTCCTAAACAGTCCATTATCTGAAAAATCTTCTAGTTATACCACTAGGATATGTTTCCATTTCTGTAAATTTCTCTTTTCTTTTTTTTTTCAGGATTCCATCTGAAATGAGTACCACTTAATAAGGCTACCCAGCTTAGCAAAATATAAAAGTACATATGTGCATGCACATAATAATACATGCATAAATATACCATATATACATACATACATAAATGAATAAATAAATACATAAATAAATGATTACCTCAGAACTACAACAGAAAACTATACACAACACACTCCAGTCATAAAAGTCTACACAAACTACTTACCTACCCTATGGAAGTCAGTTGGAATCAGTACATTAAATTGCTTGAAAAAGGATAAATTGAAATGTTTTGCAATAAATTGATTTATAATCACAGCCCTCCATAATAATACCTATCTATTCCACATTGTATATTTTACTTTTTTTTTCAAATAAACCCTAATTTCTTCTTATTTTGACTACATCATTATACTCCGGCTTTTCATACCCTTCTATTCCTTACATTCCTGGAGGATATTTGGACAACCTTACTTTCTACTTTTATAGAAAATGCTTCTCTCCTATCCTTTACCAGCTTTCCGAATCCACCATCACCAAATCTCCTACTGTCCTTCAGCTTCTTGTTTCTGTCTTCATTGCTACTTCCCCACTACCTGACATCTATAAAATGCAGATTCCTGTACTTAATTATGCTATTCTACAGCTTATCCTCTATTTTTCTCCTCCTACTGTGCCATCCTTCATCCCACCATGATTCAATAATATGTCTTAACATTTTTCCACCTCTGTCCCAACCACCTATCCAGATTTTCTCTTTACACTCTCCAAATATTGCACCAAACCAATTTAATATTGTGCCATACCTTTATTCTAAATATAGACTGATTAACTGCCCTTCAACTCAAACCATAACAAAAGTGTAAGAATCCTCTCCAAAAAAAACAAGTATGCAGAGTTCCCCAATACACTAAAATCCTTCTAGGAGGAGATATGCACCCTAATCCTGGCCCCACCTATCACAATGAACACAAAGATAATTCTCTCCCTCCTACTTCTGTAAACCAACAACAGCCAATCCCAAACCCTGGCAATCTAACTTACGCTGCAATAAATGTTAGAAGCACAAGAAATAAAACTGCTGGACTATATGTCTAGATTATCCAACATAAGCCTAAAGTTCTCACTGCAACTGAAATCTGGCTTAAGCCCAGCATAAATGACTCCAAAGTTATGTCACCTGGCTATAATATCATCTGCAATGACAGTATAAAGTGGGAAGGTGGTGGAATTGCTTTCATATTTCCCAACACCTACCACATTTCCCCTTACAGCAAACCAATTCCAAACTTCAGTTTAATAGAGTTTCTTATTGCTTTCCTCAAAATAAAAAATTATAAATAAATATGTATTAACATCCTGTACATCCATCCTGGCAACAATACAGCTAGACTGGAAGATATCCTACACTGAATATCCATAGCATTTCCACAAGACAAAATACTACTAGGTGATATGTATGGCTGGACAACTCCTCTACATCCAGCATGAACTCATATGCTTTCATACAACTAATTAATGGCCCCACACATGGCAAGACATCAAATTCTGTTGGAATGTATCCTATTATCAGACCCTAGTAAATACACCACCACAGGTACAATGTCAGACTCTCTCAGAATTCATCTCCCAATCTTTGTGAAAATACATTTCACACATCCAGTTAAACAGCATATTTATAAAACAACAGACAACCTTTCCAGGTTTAACCCAGAAGTGTTCATTACTACACTATCATGTATTAACTGCAGCTTCCTAAAAATCCTCTCTTTAGACAATGCTGCAAATTAATTTGATACAAGTTTTCTAAATATCCTCAATAGCATTGCATCTCCTGGACGAAAGAAAGTAAAAACAAATAATAGTTTGGCTATCCAAAAAGAGTAGAATGCTAATGCAGGAAAAAGAAAAAGCATGGAGTGAATGGCAAAAATATAAAACACCTCAATATCTTGAAAACTTTTCAATGCTCCACAATGGCACTTCTTCTTCTTTCGACTTTTAGGGTTAGGGGTCACCACAGCGGATCACCTGTCTGCTCATGATTAGCAGTGGAGTTTTACAGTGCCTGGTGCCCAACCTTCCATGGAAGGCACACACATGCACACACTCATGCCTAGGGCCAATTTAGGGTATCCAATCCACGTGATAACAATAACTATACTATAATAATTTTCAGAATAATGCTAAACACAACCTTAAAAAAGTTTGAACATCCATTAAAAAATCTTACATTCTGGCCAAAAATTCAACACAAACCCCTCTCTCAATAACTCACCTCTCAAAACAACAGTGTAGTTCAACTCTTATTTTATAGATAGTATACCATCTCTAAGTAGGAATTCCTCAACATTTCATCCTAACCCTGACCAAAAGCCAGATATCACCATATCCATTTTCACCTTCAAACCTGTGCCTACATCCTATATAAAACTACTCTTAAACAAACTTAAACCATGCACTTCTTCAGCTGGTGACCTTCCAAGCAAGTACCTAAAAATAGCAGACAATAGCATTGCCTATCTTGTATCAGTTCCCTCTCTCTGGAAATAGTCACACATTAACACTCTGCACAAAAGATGAAATTCAACAGACATTAATAACTTTAGACCTATAGCAATCTTCTCTCTCCTTGCTAAAGCACTTAAAATGTATTCAAAAACAATTGGTAGACAATCTCCTGCAGGAAGAACAACTATCCCCTACACATCATAGTTTCCGTTTTTCCCATAGTACTAGCACTACCCTTCTAACCTATATAGATACTGTCAATAAAGCTAGAGATATTGGCAAACTAGAGTCTTTCTTATTTCTAGAGTTGTCTAAAGTATCCGATACAGTTTGTCAAAGCAAACTTCTACTTCAAATGTCCTTACTAGTTCTCTCTAAGCCTGCCCTTCTGTAGTTCAAAAGCTACCTGTCAAATAGGTATCAGTCAATAAAATGGCACTCCACACTCTTGACTTACCTCCCAGTCACCACCAGTGTAGTTCACAGCTTTATCCTTGGTCTCGTTCTCAAACATTTTCACCAACACCCTCTATACATCCACACAACAGGCCACCCTAATACAATACACATATGATTCCACTCTCATTTGTATATCTGACAACATGGCACACTTCCAAAAAATACTCAGAAAGCATTAACAGCCACTGAAATATGGCTTTGTAACTCACAATTCATGCTCAGCCCAAAAAAGACCAAATTAC